>NC_060175.1:103772531-103855031 GCF_021184085.1 Oncorhynchus gorbuscha | reverse complement strand
TAGCATCTACGTCAATGGGAGACTAAGTGAACACTTAAGCAAGCACTACGCACACTGCGTCGCGCGCGCTTGTCCTAGCATTAGGTTAGAATTCATTCCATGAACCCAGTCGATGTATGAATGGATGAAAGGATGGATGAATGATTGCTCACTCTGTGTCCAGTCTGTAGAGCTGTTCTTGTCCCTGCCCTCAATTACCATTGAATATGCATGGAACTGTTTTAACTTAAATTTCCTCCGGCCACTTTCAGTATCATTGTCAACAAGCAAACCTCCGTTTGGTATTTGCTATTTTATTAGGATCCCCATTAGCTGTCCTGCAAATTAGCAGCAGCTACTCTTCCTGGGATCCATTCACCAAACTGTGATTGCGAAACATAATACACAATGGTATAATACAGAACATCAATAGACAAGAACAGCTCAAGGACAGAACTACATACGTTTTCTTTTAAAGGCACACGTAGACTACATACCAATGCATACACACACAAACTATCTAGGTCCAATAGACTACATATCAATGCACACACACACAAAACTATCTAGGTCAAAAGGGGAGATCAAAAGAATATGATTTCTATGAAGAAGATGAGAAAAAACAGTAGTGTTCTAAACTACTTCACCACGTAAAGAATTGATCTGGCAGAAGTTTTCGAAAACACTCAGGCTGACTGGATGCTATTCAGGCAAGTCAGATATAAATGTACTCAGGCTATTAGAAAGGCAACACTTGGTTACTTCAAACCACAACTCTCTCTGTGTGGATCAAACTCCCCAAAAAGGTCTGGAAAACATTGAGAAGTCTGCAAAGCAAAACTGCTTCATCCCAATTGCCCAAGACCATTAACTCTGGATCCATGCTGTCGTGTGTGGAAAGAGACACCGTGCTTCCTTTATTCAAGGGAGATGATCAACCTCATCCTACCTGTTCATCTCTATTTTACCGTACATACAGATTAAGGATCTTCCTTTTGCAAAGCAGGAAATTAAAACTTGGAATGTAAACTTATAGTTTTATTTGAGTTTTAGAAAAACTTCAAAAGTTTTTGTCACATTTCCACTTTGAAATGTCCGACTTGATTTGCCCGGAAAATGTATCAACCAACTACAAAAATATTAATTAATATTATTAATTATTAATATATTAATTATAATCCACATAATAATTCACGTTTCCTGTTTCTGAAGGATTCTTCTCCTGCTGTTGCAAATTGGCTCAAATGAAGATCTTACTGTCACGAAAGCAGAGAGCAAAGCTAGGAGTGATGGGTGTGGAGTCAGGCGCAGAGAGCAAAGCTAGGAGTGATGGGTGTGGAGTCAGGCGCAGAGAGCAAAGCTAGGAGTGATGGGTGTGGAGTCAGGCGCAGAGAGCAAAGCTAGGAGTGATGGGTGTGGAGTCAGGCGCAGAGAGCAAAGCTAGGAGTGATGGGTGTGGAGTCAGGCGCAGAGAGCAAAGCTAGGAGTGATGGGTGTGGAGTCAGGCGCAGAGAGCAAAGCTAGGAGTGATGGGTGTGGAGTCAGGCGCAGAGAGCAAAGCTAGGAGTGATTTGGTGTGGAGTCAGGCGCAGAGAGCAAAGCTAGGAGTGATGGGTGTGGAGTCAGGCGCAGAGAGCAAAGCTAGGAGTGATGGGTGTGGAGTCAGGCGCAGAGAGCAAAGCTAGGAGTGATGGGTGTGGAGTCAGGCGCAGAGAGCAAAGCTAGGAGTGATGGGTGTGGAGTCAGGCGCAGAGAGCAAAGCTAGGAGTGATGGGTGTGGAGTCAGGCGCAGAGAGCAAAGCTAGGAGTGATGGGTGTGGAGTCAGGCGCAGAGAGCAAAGCTAGGAGTGATGGGTGTGGAGTCAGGCGCAGAGAGCAAAGCTAGGAGTGATGGGTGTGGAGTCAGGCGCAGAGAGCAAAGCTAGGAGTGATGGGTGTGGAGTCAGGCGCAGAGAGCAAAGCTAGGAGTGATGGGTGTGGAGTCAGGCGCAGAGAGCAAAGCTAGGAGTGATGGGTGTGGAGTCAGGCGCAGAGAGCAAAGCTAGGAGTGATGGGTGTGGAGTCAGGCGCAGAGAGCAAAGCTAGGAGTGATGGGTGTGGAGTCAGGCGCAGAGAGCAAAGCTAGGAGTGATGGGTGTGGAGTCAGGCGCAGAGAGCAAAGCTAGGTGATGGGTGTGGAGTGATTTGGTGTGGAGTCAGGCGCAGAGAGCAAAGCTAGGAGTGATGGGTGTGGAGTCAGGCGCAGAGAGCAAAGCTAGGAGTGATGGGTGTGGAGTCAGGCGCAGAGAGCAAAGCTAGGAGTGATGGGTGTGGAGTCAGGCGCAGAGAGCAAAGCTAGGAGTGATGGGTGTGGAGTCAGGCGCAGAGAGCAAAGCTAGGAGTGATGGGTGTGGAGTCAGGCGCAGAGAGCAAAGCTAGGAGTGATGGGTGTGGAGTCAGGCGCAGAGAGCAAAGCTAGGAGTGATGGGTGTGGAGTCAGGCGCAGAGAGCAAAGCTAGGAGTGATGGGTGTGGAGTCAGGCGCAGAGAGCAAAGCTAGGAGTGATGGGTGTGGAGTCAGGCGCAGAGAGCAAAGCTAGGGAGTGATGGGTGTGGAGTCAGGCGCAGAGAGCAAAGCTAGGAGTGATGGGTGTGGAGTCAGGCGCAGAGAGCAAAGCTAGGAGTGATGGGTGTGGAGTCAGGCGCAGAGAGCAAAGCTAGGAGTGATGGGTGTGGAGTCAGGCGCAGAGAGCAAAGCTAGGAGTGATGGGTGTGGAGTCAGGCGCAGAGAGCAAAGCTAGGAGTGATGGGTGTGGAGTCAGGCGCAGAGAGCAAAGCTAGGAGTGATGGGTGTGGAGTCAGGCGCAGAGAGCAAAGCTAGGAGTGATGGGTGTGGAGTCAGGCGCAGAGAGCAAAGCTAGGAGTGATGGGTGTGGAGTCAGGCGCAGAGAGCAAAGCTAGGAGTGATGGGTGTGGAGTCAGGCGCAGAGAGCAAAGCTAGGAGTGATGGGTGTGGAGTCAGGCGCAGAGAGCAAAGCTAGGAGTGATGGGTGTGGAGTCAGGCGCAGAGAGCAAAGCTAGGAGTGATGGGTGTGGAGTCAGGCGCAGAGAGCAAAGCTAGCACTGTAGACATATTTATTCAGCTGGGTCAAGCCAACTAACAGGCACAATGACCAAATAAACAGTAAGGGTCCCAAAACCAGGGAAAATAACCAACAGTAAAAATACGTATAAGCAAAACAACACTCTACCACTGACAGAGAGGAATAAGCCCTCACATAAGCAGGCAGGCCCTGGAAGGTTAAATAGCCCTGAATAAACAACACGTAAGGTACAGGTGAAAACAATCAAGACAAAACCAACAGTAAGGGAAAAGGAATCGGTGGCAGCACAGATCTCGAGGACGACCCGGAGGGCGAGATGTGGTGATCAGTATGCAATCTGGTTTTCATTCTGGTCATATTACAGCAAACCTAAAGGTCCTCAATGACATTAAACTTCTTATGGCTGCAGGGGCAGTATTGAGTAGCTTGGATGAAAGCTGTCCAGAGTAAATGGCCAGCTCCTCAGTGCCAGTTGCTAATATATGCATATTATTATTAGTATTGGATAGAAAACACTCTGAAGTTTCTAAAACTGTTTGAATAATGTCTGAGTATAACAGAACTCATATGGCAGGCACAAACCTGAGAAGAAATCCAAACAGGAAGTGAGAAATCTGAGGTTGGTCGATTTTCAACCCAGCCCCTATTGAATTCACAGTGGGATATGAATGAAGTTGCACTTCCTAGGGTTTCCACTAGATGTCAACCGTATTTAGAAACTTGAATGAGGCTTCTGCTGTGTTGTGGGCCTGAATAGGTGAATGAGTCAGGTTACTGGCAGAGCGCCATTTTCTGGTCATGCTCATTCCACATGATATCGACCTGCTTTCCATTGCTTCTCTAGACACAAAGGAATTCTCCGGTTGGAACGGTATTGACGAATTATGATAAAAACACCCTAAAGATTGATTCTATACTTAGTTTGAAATGTTTCTTCGACCTGTAATATACGTTTTTGTTCGAAGTTATGTGGGACGAGCGCTTGGAATTGTATACGTAAGCCTAAGCTAACAAAAGTAGCTACTTGGACATAAATAATGGACATTATCGAACAAATCAAGCATTTATTGTGGAACTAGGATTCCCGGGAGTGAATTTTGATGAAGATCATCAAAGCTAAGGGAATATTTATAATGTGATTTCTGGTTTCTGTTTACTCCAACATGACGGATAATTTTATTTATTTTCTGAGCGCCGTGTCAGATTATTGCATGGTTTGCTTTTTCCGTAAAGTTTTTTTTTAAATCTGACCAAGCGGTTGCATTAATGTTGCGGATTTTCTCAGCTTTTTGTTAAAAATCACGCAACATTTCAGCGCCCTGCTAGTCATGCCAGGAATATAGTACATGCATGTGATTAGTATGTGTGGATAGAAAACACTCAGACGTTTCTAAAACTGTTTAAATCACGTCTGTGGCATTTACACGGGCGTTTCATCGGAAAGTGCAAGGAAATCTGTTCACTGAAAATGGAAAAATATATCCTTCCGCCGCTTCAAGGCATTGTTCAAAGTGAACCGAATTAAATAGAGCCGAGTTTACATTGCCTACAGCTTCCACAGGGTCTCTAGAGTCATGTCATTTGATTCGCAATTGATTCTTGGTCAAACCCAAACAAGGGAACATCTTCCCTGATGGCTCCGCCCTGATTTTTGGTCGACCTCTGGTCAGACATGTTTTTCTACACAGACAAGAAACAGATTTAACATCGTCTCCTGATCAATTTTATCACTTATTAACGTGTACTAATACCTAAAGTTGCTTTACAAAAGTATTTCGAAGTGTTTTGTGAAAGTTTATCATCGACTTTTTGAATTCTAAAAAATTACGTTACGTTATGAAATGCTAATTATTTTCTTTACTCGCAACGTAATTCTTATTCTCGATATCTAGGCTATATATGGACCGATTTAATCGAAAAAAGACCCTAAATTATGCTTATGGGACATCTAGGAGTGCCAAGAAAGAAGCTCGTCAAAGGTAATGAATGTTTTATATTTTATTTCAGCGTTTTCGTTTGCGACGGCTAACGCAAAATCTGTCGTTTTAGGTGACGGTGCAGTATTTTGAGGGTGCATGGTATCAGATAATAGCTTCTCATGCTTTCCCTAAAAAGCATTTTACAAATCTGACTTGGTGGATAGATTCACAACGAGTGTAGCTTTAATTCAGTATATTGTATGTCAATTTTAATGAAAGTTTGAGGTTTATCAACCTCTATGGTGGCGCTCTTGAGCATTTCTGCTGATTGTGGTCCCCACTTCGGTACCACGTCCTCAACAAGTTTTAACGAGAGGTATATCTATAATTACATGTGTATAGCTTGTATGATCATCTACATTTATGATGAGTATTTCTGTAGAATCGATGTGGCTATGCAAAATCACTATGCAAAATCACTGGATGTTTTTGTAACTAGTGAACGTAACGAGCCAATGTAAACTCAGATTTTTTTATATAGATATGAACTTTATCAAACAAACCATACATGTATTGTGTAACATGAAGTCCTATGAGTGTCATCTGATGAAGATCATCAAAGGTTAGTGATTCATTTTATCTCTATTTGTGCTTTTTGGGACTTCTCTCTTTGGCTGGATTTTTTTTGTGTTTTTCGGTGGCTTGGTGTTGACCTAACATAATCGTTTGTGGTGATTTCGCCATAAAGCCTATTTGAAATCGGACACTGTGGTGGAATTAACAACAAGATTACCTTTAAAACGGTATAAGACGGTAAACATGTATGTTTGAGGAATTTTAATTATGAGATTTCTGTTGTTTTGAATTGGCTGTTGACGATATCATCCCGTTAACGGGATTGCATCCCTAAGAAGTTGCTAAGAAGTTGCTCTTTGTTAATAAACAAGCATGTGGCCTTCAACACCGTAGATCGTTCCATTCTCGTCAGTAGATTACAAAACATTGGTATCATTGAACAATCTCTTGCCTGGTCTACCTCTCTGGAAGAGTGAAGTCTGATGCTGTTCTGTCCGTCACTAAAGGGACCTCAAGTTTCCATACTATTCCCCAAGCTATTCTCCATCTATATCAAAAGCATAGATCAAGAATCCATACTATTCCCCAAGCTATTCTCCATCTATATCAAAAGCATAGATCAAGTTTCCATACTATTCCCCAAGCTATTCTCCATCTATATCAAAAGCATAGATCAAGCGTTTGGAAGTGCACATACTAATTTATATGCAGATGACACAGTTCTCTACATAGTTGGCTCTGCATTGAATTCTGTAATGGAAGGACATTCAGAAAAGCTTCTTTAAACCTTCCTGGAGTCCAAGTGCTCGCCACGGTGGCAATCTAATTAGCATAATATAAAAACAAACGATCATCAGACTCTGTCGAGAGAGTTTCTGCATGGGCTGCATCTCAATCCACCACATCAGGAAATGGCAGCCTTTCACATCTGTGGTGGAAGGTAGCAAAACTACAGCTCTGTTTGTCAGACCATGTGACATCCCCCCCAAAAACGGTTTTGTCATGAATACATCTGTATTAATATTATTATTAATAGTATTATTATTATAGTATAGTATTAATAGTATTATTATTAATAGTGGTATTATTAATAGTATTATTATTATAGTATAGTATTAATAGTATTATTATTAATAGTGGTATTATTAATAGTATTATTATTAATAGTAGTATTATTATTAGTAGTATTGTTATTATTATTAATAGTATTATTATTAATGGTATTATTATTAATATTATTAATAGTATTATTATTATTGTTATTGTTATTATTATTATTATTATTATTATTATTATTATTATTATTATTATTATTATTAGTATTAATATCATTATTAATATGAATAGTATTGTTATTATTAGTATTACTATTAATATTATTATTATTATTATTAATACCATTATTAATATTGATAGTATTGTTGTTATTAGTATTATTACTACTATTATTAGCAGTATTATTATTATCGATATTATTATTATTATTAATAATAATAATAATAATATTCTTAGTCTTATTGTTATTATTGCTAATATATTATATTATTATTACTATTATTATTAATGTTATTATTATTATTATTAACAGTATTACTATTAATATTATTATTATTGTTATACCTTTACTCTAACATTGAAGACATATTGAGACTTATCTTTTTCAAATGTGCCCAAAATAAACATACTACATATAATGTATAAACTATATATAACGTATATAATATATATATAGTATATATGCTGCAACTTCTGGCACTTTGTCTGTGCAAACTTTCAGAAATTAAAACTTATTAAAACACCATTTTACCAGTATTTTACCAGTATTTTTGATTTGTTTAGAAACTATATCTGATAATGGCTGCGATCGTACTATTCAGGAATTTATATATTTTTGTCATTTTTCCCAGACAGCCATAGACAAATGTCATTTCCATCCCGTCATTAAACATCCATTTTAGTTAAAAATTAAATATCATACAATTGATTTATATACATTTGTACATGAACTTGAATATTGAATATTATTTTAAGTGTTTTTAAAGTTTCCCTAATATTAATAATTCAACACGACTCCTGACTGTATAAACTTTCCTTGGTGAAGAGCTGAAAACATTTATTTATCATGAAAAATAACATATTTCCACCCAAACTTTTTGAGAGATCATAACAATTTCCATATCTAAAACAAATAAATGTATGTAAATTATACATAATATACTCATTTTCCTCAAAAATATGGTTGTGATGGAAATAACAAGGTGTGCTGGAAATGATGTATGTAAAAAACAATATTTAATTTCAAACATTTTGAAAAACAACTATTGTTAAACTTTTCATGAATATAAGATAAAGTAAGATTCCAAAACACTGGCACCTTTTCAACATGAGAACAATATGTTGTCCCTGACTTAGATGCTACAAATAGAAATTCCAGCACATATATATATAGGGACGAGGTCATTGAGAGCCACATATGTTTTATTATATGAATGATGTTATGTCCTGCTTTGTATGTACTGTGTCGTGAGTTTCAAAGTGTATCTAAGGCTTAGAAAGAAAGCTAAGTTCCTCCCAGACTAAGGCATCCAGCTCCATGTGCCTTTTGGTCATTGGATGGGGCTCAGGGACAAGTCCAAGCACATGCTGTGGTCTGTACCATATGAAGTAGTCTCTCATCTCTCATTTTTTTTTAACGGTTTGGGCCAACGCGACTCATGGTTTTCACAGAAGCACCACAACATCCTGATCATACTCCACCACACACCACTTTCCAATCAATGCTTCACTTAGATCTTGGACAGGCTGGACGGTGCTTTGAGATGAGTTGAATTTTCCATTTTGGTCTGCCTCTGTTTTTTCATCCAGAGTCACAGTCTGTGGGCTGAAACAGCTGCAGTGATGTGGAAAGGAACAAAAGGAACTGAGTA
Organism: Oncorhynchus gorbuscha; assembly: GCF_021184085.1. Lineage (NCBI taxonomy): Eukaryota > Metazoa > Chordata > Actinopteri > Salmoniformes > Salmonidae > Oncorhynchus > Oncorhynchus gorbuscha. Next base: position 103,846,548 of record NC_060175.1, on the reverse strand, counting down.
AGCGCCAAGTTATCTCCGCTGGACTGTCGGTGACGATCTGGAAACACAGGAAATTCACAGAGTTATGCACATTCAGAATATGAGTATCATAGCATAGTCTAGTGATACATAGATAATATGTTTGTATAACAAACGTGAGATTCGACATAAAATATTACCTGGTGTATCTTTATTGTCCCACAGATCGTCTCCAGGTGATTTGGTAGGAGGACCTCGATGCTCTCTGTTTCTTCCTCTGAGATATATATAAGAGCTTGATAGCTGACTGATCGTTTGACAGTTTCCTCAAATACCGTTATTCCATTTAGGAGGTTCTTGCTTTTGTGCCACAATTCCATGTGCTCTTTGTTTCACAGCTGCTCCTACCCCATCAGCTGGGCCTTTTCCATGTCCGGCTTCTAGGAAATTCCATCTCTGGGAGCCCATTTCAAAGGGAAGGGTGGAGAGATGATCTCTGTATTTGTATTTCCCACGGTGAAGCATGGAGGAGGAGGTGTGATGATGTGGCGATGCTTTGCTGGTGACACTGGCTGTGATTTATTTACAATTCAAGGAACACTTAACCAGCATGGCTACCACAGCATTCTGCAGCGATATGCCATCCCATCTGGTTTGGGTTTAGCGGGACTATAATTTGTTTTTCAACAGGACAATGGCCGACCCAATACACATCCAGGCTGTGTAAGGGCTATTTTACCAAGAAGGAAAGTGATGGAGTGCTGCATCAGATGACCTGGCCTCCATAATCCCCCAACCTCAATCAAATTGAGATGGTTTGGGATTAGTTGGACCGCAGAGTGAAGGAAAAGCAGCCAACAAGTGCTCAGGATATTTGGGAACTCCTTCAAGACTGTTGGAAAAGCATTCCAGGTGAAGCTGGTTGATAGAATACTAAGAGTGTGCAAAGCTGTCATCAAGGAAAAGGGTGGCCATTTGAAGGATCTCAAATATAAATGTAAAATATATTTGATTTGTTTAACACAAGTACAAGTACAAAATAAAGAAAAACCCTTGAATGAGTAGGTGTTTGAATTCTGTACAGAGTGGAAAGGCAATGACATCATGGAGGACGAGGACACTTGTTTACAGATGTACAAGAGACTGCAATTATAAATATGGTTTTGGCCAACAATGCAATTAGGATTCGAGAGATAAGAGAGCATATCTTGAATAATGACACCATATTTAACAACATCAATGCTGTAAGCCTGTCGACCACACAACGCTTCCTCCAACGGCACCGAGTGACGATGAAACAACTTTACAAGGTGCCATTTGAGAGAAACTCTGACAGAGTCAAGAATATGCGACATGACTTTGTAGAGGTATGTATGCAACACTACTTCCAGTACTTCAGACCATATTTACTCATCTGTATCTCCTTGTGTCTGTTACAGAGAGTATTGGAGCTGGATGCCCATGTAATTCGCCATTAATTTATTTATGTGGATGAGGTTGGCTTCAACCTCACCAAAACCAGGCGCCGCAGAATAAATGTAATAGGACAGAGGGCAATTACCAATGTCCCTGGACAGCGTGGGGGTAATATAACTATGGACAGCGTGGGGGTAATATAACTATGGACAGCGTGGGGGTAATATAACTATGGACAGCGTGGGGGTAATATAACTATGGACAGCGTGGGGGTAATATAACTATGGACAGCGTGGGGGTAATATAACTATGGACAGCGTGGGGTAATATAACTATGGACAGCGTGGGGGTAATATAACTATGGACAGCGTGGGGGTAATATAACTATGGACAGCGTGGGGGTAATATAACTATGGACAGCGTGGGGGTAATATAACTATGGACAGCGTGGGGGTAATATAACTATGGACAGCGTGGGGGTAATATAACTGTGTGTGCTGCCATCACTCAAAACGGGGTCCTCCATCACAATGTCACACTGGGTCCGTACAACACCGGCCATATGCTCACTTTTCTGGATGCAATTTACACAATGCTTGTCCCTGATCCAGATCAGGAGCCTGCTAGATTTGTGGTTTTATGGGACAATGTTAGTTTTCACCGGGCTGTTCTGGTCCAAAACTGCTTTGCCACCCATCCACAATTTGTAGTTTTGTAATTTACCCCATATTCACCTTTTCTAAATCCCATAGAGGAATTATTCTCAGCCTGGCGCTGGAAAGTGTATGATCGCCAACCCTATGTGCCCGCATGCCGCTTCTCCAGGCAATGGAGGACGCATGTGGGGACATAGAGGTTGCCTCTGTCCAAGGTTGGATACGCCATGCTAGGAGATACTTCCCTCCATGTGGGGACATAGAGGTTGGATACGTCATGCTAGGAGATACTTCCCTCCATGTGGGGACATAGAGGTTGCCTCTGTCCAAGGTTGGATACGCCATGCTAGGAGATACTTCCCTCCATGTGGGGACATAGAGGTTGCCTCTGTCCAAGGTTGGATACGCCATGCTAGGAGATACTTTCCTCCATGTGGGGACATAGAGGTTGCCTCTGTCCAAGGTTGGATACGCCATGCTAGGAGATACTTCCCTCCATGTGGGGACATAGAGGTTGCCTCTGTCCAAGGTTGGATACGCCATGCTAGGAGATACTTCCCTCCATGTGGGGACATAGAGGTTGCCTCTGTCCAAGGTTGGATACGCCATGCTAGGAGATACTTCCCTCCATGTGGGGACATAGAGGTTGCCTCTGTCCAAGGTTGGATACGCCATGCTAGGAGATACTTCCCTCCATGTTTGGCAAGAGAAAACGTATCTTGTGATGTGGACGAAGTATTGTGGCCAGACCCAGGCCGGAGAAGAGATGAAGGGTAGCTTAGCACTGGTGACCGCCCCCCCCCCACACAATTCCTGGATAACCCCCCCACACACACAATTGTGTTCTTTACTGTATTCTAAAGAATATACTTTTGGTTTACATATATTTATGGTTTTGTTGTATGCTACAGTATGCAACAGTAATGTTTGGCCTAATAAATATTTTCTGTTTTACTAGCTTACAAGATTTACCTAGCTTGGTGGAAACCCTAGGAACCTCAAGAGTTAACCAATCCTGTGAACAGGTTAGACAACGCAGGTGTCTACAGTTCAACAGCAATGTTAAATAATACAGAAATGTACGAAGTAGGACCTTGTAAACAAAACGGGAGTTATGTAGAGATCTACGAGTCTCTAGCGAAGTTCAACCTTTTGATACAAAAGGTTGTAACAAAACAAAGGGAAATATGGAATATGGTATCCAAAGGTTTAATAAGAGTGTTTAGCAGATGTGATTGGTCACATACATGTGTTTAGCAGATGCGATTGGTCACATACATGTGTTTAGCAGATGCGATTGGTCACATACATGTGTTTAGCAGATGTGATTGTGGGTGTAGCAAAACGCTTGTGCTTCTAGTTTAGTAGTAATCTCTATCAATTTCACAACATATATCCAGTACACATAAATCTAAGTAAAGGAAGGGAATTAAGAATTTATAAATATATGGATGAGTAATGTCAGAATAGCATAGACTGAGATACCATAGAATGGTATAGAATACAGTATATACATATGAGATGAGTAAAGAAAGATATGTAAACATTATTAAAGTGACATTATTTAAAGTGACTGTCACAGCTGTTGAAAGGAGAGGACCAAGGTGCGGGATGGTGGGCGTACATTTTATTTTATAAATCAAAATGACGCCGAACAAAACAATAAACACTACAAAAAGAGACTGTGAAGCTCAAAGACTATGTGCCCTAAACAAAGTCAACTTCCCACAAACACAGGTGGGGAAAAAGGGAAGCCTAAGTATGGTTCTCAATCAGAGACAACGATATACAGCTGTCCCTGATTGAGAACCCTTCCCGGCCAAAACATAGAACTACACAATATAGAACATAGAATACCCACCCCAACTCACGCCCTGGACCTATAGCCCTGACAGCATCAGTCATGTGGACATATAGCCCTGACAGCATCAGTCATGTCGACCTGTCGGGGGGCTAGGGTCAGTTTGTTTATCTGGAGTACTTCTCCTGTCCTATTCAGGTGTCCTGTGTGAATCTAAGTGTGCGTTCTCTAATTCTCTCCTTCTCTCTTTCTTTCTCTCTCTCGGAGGACCTGAGCCCTAGGACCATGCCCCAGGACTACCTGACATGATGACTCCTTGCTGTCCCCAGTCCACCTGGCCATGCTGCTGCTCCAGTTTCAACTGGCCTGGGCCCTAGGACCATGTCCCAGGACTACCTGACATGAGGACTCCTTGCTGTCTGCAGTCCACCTGGCCATGCTCCTGCTCCAGTTTCAACTGTTCTGCCTTACTATTATTCAACCATGCTGGTCATTTATGAACATTTGAACATCTTGGCCACGTTCTGTTATAATCTCCACCCGGCACAGCCAGAAGAGGACTGGCCACCCCACATATGCTCTCTCTAATTCTCTCTTTCTTTCTCTCTCTCGGAGGACCTGAGCCCTAGGACCGTGCCCCAGGACTACCTGACATGATGGCTCCTTGCTGTCCCCAGTCCACCTGACTGTGCTGCTGCTCCAGTTTCAACTGTTCTGCCTTATTATTATTTGACCATGCTGGTCATTTATGAACATTTGAACATCTTGGTCATGTTCTGTTATAATCTCTACCCGGCACAGCCAGAAGAGGACTGGCCACCCCATATAGCCCGGTTCCTCTCTAGGTTTCTTCCTAGGTTTTGGCCTTTCTAGGGAGTTTTTCCTAGCCACCGTGCTTTTACACCTGCATTGTTTGCTGTTTGGGGTTTTAGGCTGGGTTTCTGTACAGCACTTTGAGATATCAGCTGATGTACGAAGGGCTATATAAATACATTTGATTTGATTTGATTTGATTTGATTTGACCTATAGCCCTGACAGCATCAGTCATGTGGACCTATAGCCCTGACAGCATCAGTCATGTGGACCTATAACCCTGACAGCATCAGTCATGTGGACATATAACCCTGACAGCATCAGTCATGTGGACCTATAACCCTGACAGCATCAGTCATGTGGACCTATAACCCTGACAGCATCAGTCATGTGGACATATAGCCCTGACAGCACCAGTCATGTGGACCTATAACCCTGACAGCATCAGTCATGTGGACCTATAGCCCTGACAGCATCAGTCATGTGGACCTATAACCCTGACAGCATCAGTCATGTGGACCTATAACCCTGACAGCATCAGTCATGTGGACATATAGCCCTGACAGCACCAGTCATGTGGACCTATAACCCTGACAGCATCAGTCATGTGGACCTATAACCCTGACAGCATCAGTCATGTGGACCTATAACCCTGACAGCATCAGTCATGTGGACCTATAACCCTGACAGCACCAGTCATGTGGACCTATAACCCTGACAGCATCAGTCATGTGGACCTATAGCCCTGACAGCATCAGTCATGTGGACCTATAACCCTGACAGCATCAGTAATGTGGACCTTGCCCTCTACACTAGTAGTGGAGAGTAATGTAAAGGCCTCACTGTTTCGGTATACCACATTCAGTGTTTTAGGTGGCTCACAGATCTGTACGATACTGTAGTATTGTGCTGTGGCCCCTCTTTGTCATGTTTTGTCTTAGATTGTCTTGTCATTTTGCTTTTCCCTCTGTTCGTTTTCCCCCTGCTGGTCTTTTTAGGTTCGTTCCCCTTTTTCTCTCTCTCTTCCTCTCTCTCTTCTCTCTATCGTTCCGTTCCTGCTCCCAGCTGTTCCTATTCCCCTAATCAATCATTTAGTCTTCCCACACCTGTTCCCTATCTTTTTCCCTGATTAGAGTCCCTATTTCTCCCCTTGTTTTCCGTTTCTGCCCTGTCGGATCCTTGTCTATTGTTCACCGTGCTGTGTCTGTGTATCGCCCTGTCGTGTCGTGTTTCCCTCAGATGCTGCGTGGTGAGCAGGTGTCTGAGTCTGCTATGTTCAAGTGCCTTCCCGAGGCAACCTGCAGTTCTTGATCGAGTCTCCAGTCTGTTCTCGTCATTACGAGTGGAATTATGTCTTATGATTGTAGATTTACTTTACTGGATTAAAGACTCTGTTTTCGCCAAGTCGCTTTTGGGTCCTCATTCACCTGCATGACACTCTTAGCTTTACTGCCACATGTTAACTTCAACACTTATGTGGCAGAAAGGGCCACTTTGCTCTGAAAGGTTTATTTAACCTTGAGACCCTTGAGGTTAGAAACCTCTTTAGCGAAGTCGACCAGGTGTCTTCCTTTTGATGCAGGATATGTATTTCATTCAGCTACTAATCCAGCTACTCTATTTAAAGCTGCTTTCTTATTCAAGTCTTAGATTGACTCATCACACATTGTAGGAAAAAAATGAACGAAGGTCGCTGTTGATTAGAAACTTCAAAACCACACTTTCAAACATTAAAACCTGATTCAAAGTTGTGTGCGTAAACTTATTTTCATAGAGAGAGAAAATAAAAAAAAGTTGTCCCTTTTAAACAACCAGTCAACAATGTAACCATGGTGATAGAAAGGAGATGATCAGCCTGATGTCACTGCAGCCAGTCTTCACCCACTGCATACTTCTGTGGGCTGTCCATTGATTTGTTTAAATGAGAAGAGATAAAGAGAGGAGATGAGGACATAAATGCAGCAAAATAATTATCCTGTTGTAAAAGACCGTCTGGCTGCTATGGTTACGCTAAGTAAGAAGTACTTGATTATCAATGTAATGATTATTTACTTTGTTTACATGTTCCTTGACTTTTTGACCTCATTTCATTTCAGCAGTCGCTGGTACATCTTGCCAAGAACCTTTTTTATGGACGCGTGACACATAGATGCTCAGCGTTTTCTTCCTTCTGAAGCTAATTATTGAGTGTGTGGGTGTATTGAAATAGATTCATATATGAGAATGTCATAAGGACATGGGAGAGAAAAATAGTCTCCATAGAAGGAAACCACTTCCTTTGAATGTTCCTGATTTATCAGTTAGAAAAACAAAACAGGCATAGCTGTAACGGTATTCGTCGTCTGAGGAAGAACAATCATCGGACCAAAGCGCGGCGTGGTAAGTGTTCATTCTTGTTTTATTCAAACTGAACACTTTAACAAAAGTAAACAAGAGAATAACCGAAACAGTCCTGTAAGGTGAAAACACTAAACAGAAATTAACACAAAAACCATGTGGCGAAAAGCTACCTAAGTATGGTTCCCAATCAGAGACAACGATAGACAGCTGTCCCTGATTGAGAACCACACCCGGCCAAAACATAGAAAAAGGAACATAGAATGCCCACCCAAATCACACCGTGACCAAACCAAAATAGAGACATAAAAAGCTCTAAGGTCAGGGCGTGACAACAGTGGCTCGCGACAGTATTCACCCTCCTTGACATTTTTTCCTATTTTGTTGCCTTACAACCTGGATTTTTGGGGGGTTTGATTCATTTGATTTACACAACATGCCCACCACTTTGAAGATGCAAAACATGTCTTATTGTGAAACAAACAAGAAATAAGACAAAAAAAACTGAAAACTTGAGACTGCATAAGTATTCACCCCCCAAAGTCAATACTTTGTAGATCCACCTTTTGCAGCAATTACAGCAGCAAGTCTCTAGAACGTATGTCTCTATAAGCTTGGCACATCTAGCCACTGAGATTTTTGCCCACTCTTCAAGGCATGGGTTCTGCAGGTGTACAGCAATCTTTAAAGTCATACCACAGATTCTAAATTGGATTGAGGTCTGGGCTTTGACTAGGTAATTCCAAGACATTTAAATGTTTCCCCTTAAACCACTCGAGTGTTGCTTTAGCAGTATGCTTAGGGTCATTGTTCTGCTATAAGTTTAACCTCCGTCCCAGTCTCAAATCTCTGGAAGACTGAAACAGGTTTCTCTCAAGATTCCCTATATTTAGCGTCATCCATCATTCCTTCAATTCTGACCAGTTTCCAAGTCCCTGCCGATAAAAAACATCTCCACAGCATGATGCTGCCACAACATTGCTTCACTGTGGGGATGGTTTTCTCGGAGTGATGAGAGGTGTTGAGTTTGCACCAGACGTAGGATTTTTCTTGATGGCCAACAAGTTACATTTTTTGTCTCATCTGACCAGACAGCTTACATTGTTCCATATGTTTGGGGAATCTCCCACATGCCTTTTTGCGAACACCAAGCGTGTTTACTTTTTTGGTTCTTTAAGATATTTTAGCAATGTTTTTTTTCTGGCCACTTTTCCGTAAAGCCCAGCTTTGTGGAGTGTACGGCTTAGAGTGGTCCTACGGACACATACTCCAATGTCCGCTGTGGAGCGTTGCAGCTACTTCAATTTAAATTACGTGTTGAAAAGCAACAAAGTAGGAACAACACCAAGGGGGATGAATACATTTGCAAGGCGCTGTACACGTCTGCTATTAAGTCTCATGAAAGGTCACATGGTCACATGAAGGAATTAAAAGGTCTAGAAGGAATTAAAAGGTCTAGAAGGAATTAAAAGGTCTAGAAGGAATTAAAAGGTCTAGAAGGAATTTCTGCAAAGTGAATGCAATTTGATAAAACTAATTTTGGTTTTAAGGACATGGGATAATTCAGAGATCCTCACTGAACTTCTGGAGAGAGTTTGCTGCACTGAAAGTAAAGGGGCTGAATAATTTTGCACGGCCAATTTTTCAGTTTTTGATTTGTTAATAAAAAAAAAATATCCAATGAATGTCGTTCCACTTCATGATTGTGTCCCACTTGTTGTTGATTCTTAACAAAAAAATACAGTTTTATATCTTTATGTTTGAAGCCTGAAATGTGGCAAAAGGTCGCAAAGTTCAACGGGGCCGAATACTTTCGCAAGGCACTGTCTACCAAAATATAAAGCGACCATGGGAATGTACACCGTTGACATGTCTATGAATGACATGATTCGTCAGAGAGATACACATGTCTATGACTGACATGATTCGTCAGAGAGATACACATGTCTATGAATGACATGATTCGTCAGAGTAGCAAGTTAATGTCGGTGAGAATGACCTTGAAAGACATGTTCTGCTGTCAGAGAGATGCACATTTCTCAGGTTTCAACGGTTTTTGCAGCTCGTTCCAGTCACCGGCTGCAGCGAACTGAAAAGAGGAGCGACCCCTAGGATATAAGAGTTTTAGGAATCTTTAACTGAATGTGATCTGGTGTAAGTAAAGAAGGAGCTATGCACCAGATATCTCAAGTCGAGGGGAGTTAGTTAGATCTAGGAGCTATGTACCAGGGATCTCAAGTAGAGGGGAGTTAGACTTAGGAGCTATGTACCAGGGATCTCAAGTCGAGAGGAGTTAGACTTAGGAGCTATGCACCAGGGATCTCAAGTAGAGGGGAAGTTAGACAGGGTAAAGTGACTAGGCATCAGAATAGATAATAATAAGGTATTTGAGGTAGATATTTACATGAAGGCAGGGTAAAGTGACTAGGCATCAGAATAGATAATAATAAGGTATTTGAGGTAGATATTTACATGAAGGCAGGGTAAAGTGACTAGGCATCAGAATAGATAATAATAATAACGTATTTGAGGTAGATATTTACATGAAGGCAGGGTAAAGTGACTAGGCATCAGAATAGATAATAATAAGGTATTTGAGGTAGATATGTGCAACGGCGTTCGTCTGTTGAAAGAGGAGCGGACCAAAATGTGGCGTGGTGGTTAGGGTTAGGGTTAGGGTCATGTTCTTTAATGAAAAATGAACGATACATAAAATAACTTAAGATACAAAACAACAAACGAAACGTGAAAACCTATACAGCCTCTCTTGTGACAACAAACACAGAGACAGGAACAATCACCCACAAAACACACAGTGAAACCTAGGCTACCTAAATATGGTTCCCAATCAGAGACAACGAGAATCACCTGACTCTGATTGAGAACCGCCTCAGGCAGCCAAGCCTATGCTAGACACCCCTACTCAGCCGCAATCCCAATGCCTACTAAAACCCCAATATGAAACACAACAAAATAAACCCATGTCACACCCTGGCCTGACCAAATAAATAACAAAAACACAAAATACTAAGACCAAGGCGTGACAGAACCCCCCCCCCCCCAAGGTGCAGACTCCCGGCCGCACACCTAAACCCATAGGGGAGGGTCCGGGTGGGCGTCTGTCCACGGTGGAGGCTCCGGCTCCGGACGTGGACCCCACTCCAACCAAGTCTTAGTCGCCCTGTACCGCGTCCTTTGATTGGCCACCCTCGCCGCCGACCTAGGCCTAATAACACCAAGGACCCCGCTGGACTGAGGGGCAGCTCGGGACTGAGGTGGAAGGTCGGGACTGAGGGGAAGCTCGGGACTGAGGCGAAGCTCGGGACTGAGGGGAACCTCGGGACTGAGGTGAAGCTCAGCACTGAGAGGAAGCTCAGCACTGAGAGGAAGCTCAGGCAGGTAGTTGGCTCCGGCAGATCCTGGCGAGCTGGCGGATCTGGAAGAGTCTGGTTGACTGGCAGATCTGGAAGAGTCTGGTTGACTGGCAGATCTGGAAGAGTCTGGTTGACTGACAGATCTGGAAGAGTCTGGTTGACTGACAGATCTGGAAGAGTCTGGTTGACTGGCAGATCTGGAAGAGTCTGGTTGACTGGCAGATCTGGAAGAGTCTGGCTGACTGGCAGATCTGGAAGAGTCTGGCTGACTGGCAGATCTGGCTGTTCCATGTAGACTGACAGCTCTGGCTGCTCCATGCAGACAGGCAGCCCTGGCTGCTCCATGCAGACTGGCAGCCCTGGCTGCTCCATGCATACTGACAGCCCTGGCTGCTCCATGCATACTGACAGCTCTATGCAGACTGGCAGCTCTGGCTGCTCCATGTAGACTGACAGCTCTGGCTGCTCCATGCAGACAGGCAGCCCTGGCTGCTCCATGCAGACTGGCAGCCCTGGCTGCTCCATGCATACTGACAGCCCTGGCTGCTCCATGCATACTGACAGCTCTATGCAGACTGGCAGCTCTGGCTGCTCCATGCAGGCTGGCAGCTCAGGCTGCTCCATGCAGGCTGGCAGCTCTGGCTGCGCTGAACAGGCAGGAGACTTCAGCAGCGCTGTAGAGGAGGAAGGCTCTGGCAGCGCTGAACATGCGGGAGACTCCGACAAGGCAGGAGAGGAGGAAAGCTCTGGCTGCGCTAAACATGCAAGGCGCACTGAAGGCCTGGTGCGTGGTGCTGGAACTGGTGGAACTGGACCGACGACACGCACAGGAAGCCTGGTGCGGGGAGCTGCCACCGGAGGACTGGTGTGTGGAGGTGGCACTGGATAGACCGGACCGTGCAGGCGCACTGGAGCTCTTGAGCACCGAGCCTGCCCAACCTTGCCTGGCTCGATGCCCACTCTAGCCCGGCCAATACGAAGAGCTGGTATGTACCGCACCGGGCTATGCACCCGCACTGGAGACACCGTGCGCTCCATAGCATAACACGGTGCCTGCCCGGTCTCTTTAGCCCCCCGGTAAGCACAGGAAGTTTGTGCAGGTCTCCTACCTGGTGTAGCCATACTCCCTGTGAGACCCCTCCCAATACATTTTTGGGGCTGACTCTCAGGCTTCCATCCGCGTCTCAGTGCTGCCTCTTCATACCAGCGCCTCTCCGCTTTCCCCGCCTCCAGTTCTTCTTTGGGGCATCGATATTCACCAGGCTGTGCCCAGGGCCCTTTTCCGTCCAATATCTCCTCCCAAGTCCAGAAGTCCTGTGATCGCTGCTCCTCACGATAAACAGGGGGAGTTGGCTCTGTGTGTAGCGGTAAGCGGTTATGATATGAATGTTTGGCTTGGAAGTTATTTTTTTTGCCTAGTCACAGACAGCTGAAGTGTTGTGCACTGAAATCCACAAGCGAAGGGGACAGAGAGTGTGTAGATATGAGAAGTAATGATACAGTGAACAAAATGATCATGCTGTTTGTATGTGGCTGCTATGAAAGTGAACTGTGTTTGTATGTGGCTGCTATGAAAGTGAACTGTGTTTGCTTGTGATCAGAGGTGTATTCGTTCTGCCGATTCTGTTGAAAAACATTTAATTCAATGGAAGCAAACGTAATGAAACGTGGATAAACATACCTTAATTTGTCCCGTGTTCCACTTATGATCAGCTAGTGTGCAAGGCAGTATTGAATGTCTGTCACCTTCGTTTCTAAAATTGTTCTTTCGACCTGTTGGGTATAGAGAAAATTCAAGTATCATGTAGTAGCCTAAACCTATTGATCTGACATTGAGCTGGGTGAATGGAATATGAAGGATAGTCATCTAATATGCTGTAAGAAATAATAAATTAAAAAAATTCCTCCCTCATCTTAAAAACGCCACTGACCATCACTGGCCTACACCACCCTCTGTAGTGATTTGCGGTCGAGGGCAGTGCATTTGTCATACCTAACAGTAATGCAGCCAGTCAAGATGCTCTCGATGGTGCAGCTGTATACCCCCTATTACAATAGGCATTACAGTGAAAACATGCCATGCAATTGTTTGGGGACGGCGCCCCACATCAACATATTTTTCAACCAGTACAGGCTTCATAAAATCACAAATAGCGATTAAATAATCAACTAAATATTTCTCTGTTTGCAATCCCTAGGTTCCCAGATACAACATGAATGGTTGTTTAGTCAGTTTAGTTGGCGCCAAAGATTTCAGTAATCCACTCGTTCAACATCAAATCAAATCAAATCTAATTTATTTATATAGGCATTCGTACATCAGCTGATATCTCAAAGTGCTGTACAGAAACCCAGCCTAAAACCCCAAACAGCAAGCAATGCAGGTGTAGAAGCACGGTGGCTAGGAAAAACTCCCTAGAAAGGCCAAAACCTAGGAAGAAACCTAGAGAGGAACCAGGCTATGTGGGGTGGCCAGTCCTCTTCTGGCTGTGCCGGGTGGAGATTATAACAGAACATGGCCAAGATGTTCAAATGTTCATAAATGACCAGCATGATCGAATAATAATAAGGCAGAACAGTTGAAACTGGAGCAGCAGCACGGCCAGGTGGACTGGGGACAGCAAGTAGTCATCATGTCAGGTAGTCCTGGGGCATGGTCCTAGGGCTCAGGTCCTCCAAGAGAGAGAAATAAAGAGAGAAGGAGAGAATTAGAGAACGCACACTTAGATTCACACAGGACACCGAATAGGACAGGAGAGGTACTCCAGATATAACAAACTGACCCTAGCCCCCCGACACATAAACTACTGCAGCATAAATACTGGAGGCTGAGACAGGAGGGGTCAGGAGACACAAAGGAATCTGAAAAGATACCACTAAACTTGTTCAAATAAGTCAAACTACATTTCTATTTAATCCTAAAATGTTAATGAACTATTATATTTCAAATGGAAAGAAGTATGTTCAACAGAAAAGTAAAATCACCAAGTGTACGTCCTCTTCCTCGCACGACCACAGACTGATTTTACACTGTGACTCTTTGTACCAAAACTCCAAATTCTTTCTTGTTTTGGAAGAAACAAGCCTGAAACCTTGAACAATGACTGTTGACATCTAGCGGAAACCATGGGAATTGCAATCTGGGAATTGCACAGGACCCATTATAATCTGCCTGGGACCTCAAAAAAAATATTCAGGTTGGTTTTTCTTGAATTTGCTCCGACCATATCAATTTTTTTATTGTCTCATACATTATTTTAAATGTTCTACAAACTCCAAAATGTTTTCTATCCAATGAGACCAATTATATGCATATCCTGGCTTCTAGGTCTAAATAAGTTGCACTTTACTTTGGGAATGTCAGTCAGCCAGGAATTGTGAAGAAAGGACCCGGAAGAAGTTTTTAAGTCTTTAGTGATCGACCCACTCCACTACAGCCTCATCGATGTGGACGGTGCGTGGGCTCTCCCCTCTTTCCTCTGTAGTCCATGATCAGCCTCTTGGTCATACTGACGTTGAGAGAGAGGTTGTTGTTCTGGAACCACACTGCTAAGTCTCTGACTTCCTCATTGTAGGCTGTGATCAGGCCTACCTCCTTCGTGTCGTCAACTTTATGATGGTGTTGGAGTGGTTCGCGCATGGTCACGCAGTCGTAGGTAAACAGGAAATACAGGAGGTGACAAAGCACCCCTGAGGGACCCCCGTGTTGTGAGTAAACGTGGCAGATGTGTTGCTGCCTACCCTAACCACCTGGCCCGTCAGGAAGTCCAAGATCCAGTTGCAGAGGGATGACCTCAGTGCCAGGGTCCCGAGTTTGGAGGGGACTATGGTCTTGAACTCTGATCTGTAGTTTATCAACAGCATTCTAACATAGCAATTTCCCCTCTTGCCCAGGTGGGAGAGGGCAGTGTGGGGTGAGATAGAGATTGACTTGGATCTGTTGGGGCGTTATATGAATTAGATTTGGTCCTTGGGCATGATGGTGTTGTTATGAGCCATGGCCAGCCTTTCAAAACACTTCATAATTACCGATGTGAGTCATACAGGGCGATAGTCATTTTTGCAGATCACCTTGGAGTTCTTGGTAACAGGGACAATGGTGGTCAGTTTGAAATATTTTAGGATTACGGATTAGGGCAAGGAGAGATTGTTCCGTGAAGACACTTGCCAGCTGGTCTGTGTGTGCCTTGAGAACGTGGCCTGTAAATCCATCTGGCCCAGCGGCCTTGAGAACGTGGCCTGTAAATCCATCTGGCCCGGCGGCCTTGAGAACGCGGCCTGTAAATCCATCTGGCCTGGCAGCCTTGAGAACGCGGCCTGTAATCCATCTGGCCCGGCGGCCTTGAGAACGCGGCCTGTAATCCATCTGGCCCGGCGGCCTTGAGAACGCGGCCTGTAATCCATCTGGCCCGGCGGCCTTGAGAACGCGGCCTGTAATCCATCTGGCCCGGCGGCCTTGAGAACGCGGCCTGTAAATCCATCTGGCCCGGCAGCCTTGAGAACGCGGCCTGTAAATCCATCTGGCCCGGCAGCCTTGAGAACGCGGCCTGTAAATCCATCTGGCCCGGCGGCCTTGAGAACGCGGCCTGTAATCCATCTGGCCCGGCGGCCTTGAGAACGCGGCCTGTAAATCCATCTGGCCCGGCAGCCTTGAGAACGCGGCCTGTAAATCCATCTGGCCCGACGGCCTTGTGACTGTTAAGTTAAACATTTTACTCACATCAGCCACGGTGAGCAAGATCACACAGTCATCCGGATTAACATGGTTGCACACACACACACACACACACACACACACACACACACACACACACACACACACACACACACACACACACACACACACACACACACACACACACACACACACACACACACACACACACACACACACAGAGACACACAGACACACACACACACACACACACACACACACACACACACACACACACACACACACACACACACACACACACACACACACACACACACAGACAGACAGACAGACAGACAGACAGACAGACAGACAGACAGACAGACACACACACACACACACACACACAGAGACACACAGATAGACACACAGACACACACATACACACACACACACACACACACAGATAACCTTGAGTTGTTAATTATCTGGCATTACCCCGGGGATGGGCCTTTGGAAATTAGAGCAGATAATGACAGACATAAGGGAATATGGTACAATTTGGGACTAATCCATTTTCATATCTAACATAATGCAAGGTTGAATAACAAAGTATAAACACTGTCTGGATTAGAGGTCGACCTATTATGGTTTTTCAACGCCGATATCAATACCGATTATTGGAGGACCCCAAAAAAAAAACAATACCGATTATTCTGCCAATTTTTATTTTATTTTTTATTTTTAATAATGACATCAATATTCCCAGGTAAAATGTTTTAGGTTGTAGTTATTATAGGGATTATAGGACTCTTTCCCTCTATACCATTTGTATTTCATTAACCTTTGACTATTGGATGTTATTTTTGGCACTTTAGCATTGCCAGTGTAACAGTATAGCTTCCGTCCCTCTCCTCGCCCCTATCTGGGCTCGAACCAGGAACCAGGAACACATCGATCCATTGCGCCACAAAAGCCGCGGAGCACGGGGAACACCTGCTTCAAGGTCGGCCATTCCGATTAATCGGTCGACCTCTGGTCTGGATCCAACAGAATGACTAGAAATGTGTAGAAACCAACATCGTGACGCGTCGGTTATGTGATTAGTTTTAGGAAACACACCATAGAGTAGCATATGACTGCTGTTTTTTTTTTTAGCTCTATATAAAGTCAATCTGTCAAACCCGTAACACCTGCATTTGATAGAAGTTGTAATCTATATTATCAGGTTTGAAGAACTGGTAATCATTTGATTAGATTTTTTTTGGGGGGGGGTGGAGGTGCGGGGGGGGGGGGGGGAGTTGGTGAGTCAGAATGCACTCACTCTAATCCCCTGTTCAACTGCTCCAAACATTACAGACAAAATGGATGGTAATGATATGAACTATGAAAAGCTATGAGATTCATCAGGAAAACTGCAGCTGTCATTTAGTGTCATTTAGTTAATGTTGCCATGCTACAGGCTACAGTATGTATTTATATATCTGCATCCCATTCCCTATCTAGTGTACAACCTTTGACCCGAGATGATGCGGTGCCATTTTGGGACATTTCCTATGACTGCCTGAGGAGTAAATTGCTTTTAATGATGGATCAATATCTAGTCCAGAGCCAGAACCTGCTTTCCAAAATGGCACCCTGTTCCCTAAATAGTGCACTATTTTTTTTACCAGAGCCGGTGTAAAAAGAAGTGCACTATACAGGGAAAAGGGTGCCATTTGGTATACAATCCTAGTCCAGTCAGCCTACTGCAATAATTATGAGGCCAATCGAAACCTCCATTTCAGACTCAAAAGAAACTGCAATAGAGATGAAACTGTGTTGAAGACTTTCAGAAAAAAGCTTTTGAAATGTTTTTCTTTGCTTCGTTTCATTTCTGTACATCCTGTTTTTCCTGATGGATCAAATGGCCTGTAAAATCTGTACAATTGGTCCTATATGTACTTTAGAACAATCAATTGTACCAATGGTTTATCTATATGGACATAAAAGAATATCATAAACGTAGACAATTTATAAAAAAAAAAAAAATCTCCCTCCTTCCCTCACTCTGATCTTCCCTCCTCCCTCCCTTCTTGACTCCCTCCCTCCTCCCTCCCTCCCTCCCTCCCTCCCTCCCCCTCCCTCCCTCCCTCCCTCCCTCCCTCCCTCCCTCCCTCCCTCCCTCCCTCCCTCCCTGCCTGTCTGCCTGTCTGCCTGCCTCGTTAACTCTCATGACGTAAAAAAAAAAGTCCTGCTGATGAGTGTAGAATGTTTGAATAAAACATTCACCTGCAAGAACGTTCCCAGAAGACATTTAATCTGCTCTTTAAAAGGTTCCCAGAACACATTTAATCTGCTCTTTAAAAGGTTCCCAGAACACATTTAATCTGCTTTTTAAAAGGTTCCAAGAACACATTTAATCTGCTCTTTAAAAAGGTTCCCAGAACACATTTAATCTGCTATTTAAAAGGTTCCCAGAACACATTTAATCTGCTCTTTAAAAGATTCCCAGAACACATTTAATCTGCTCTTTAAAAGGTTCCCAGAACACATTTAATCTGCTCTTTAAAAGGTTCCCAGAACACATTTAATCTGCTCTTTAAAAGGTTCCCAGAACACATTTAATCTGCTCTTTAAAAGGTTCCCAGAACGCATTTAATCTGCTCTTTAAAAGGTTCCCAGAACACATTTAATCTGCTCTTTAAAAGGTTCCCAGAACACATTTAATCTGTTCTTTAAAAAGGTTCCCAGAACACATTTAATCTGCTCTTTAAAAGGTTCCCAGAACACATTTAATCTGCTCTTTAAAAGGTTCCCAGAACACATTTAATCTGCTTTTTAAAAGGTTCCAAGAACACATTTAATCTGCTCTTTAAAAAGGTTCCCAGAACACATTTAATCTGCTATTTAAAAGGTTCCCAGAACACATTTAATCTGCTCTTTAAAAGATTCCCAGAACACATTTAATCTGCTCTTTAAAAGGTTCCCAGAACACATTTAATCTGCTCTTTAAAAGGTTCCCAGAACACATTTAATCTGCTCTTTAAAAGGTTCCCAGAACACATTTAATCTGCTCTTTAAAAGGTTCCCAGAACGCATTTAATCTGCTCTTTAAAAGGTTCCCAGAACACATTTAATCTGCTCTTTAAAAGGTTCCCAGAACACATTTAATCTGTTCTTTAAAAAGGTTCCCAGAACACATTTAATCTGCTCTTTAAAAGGTTCCCAGAACACATTTAATCTGTTCTTTAAAAAGGTTCCCAGAACACATTTAATCTGCTCTTTAAAAGGTTCCCAGAACACATTTAATCTGCTCTTTAAAAAGGTTCCCATAACACATTTTGTCTGTTCTTTAATAAAGGCGCTCAGAATGTTTCGTTATGTTGTTGGAACAGTCTAGTGGGAACGTTGTGGCGACATCACAAACGATTTTGTAGGCAAAACCGTTCAGATGCTACAGACATTTTCATTAGAAGACAGATATTTATTATCTCATGGTCTGACAAACACTGCTGTGTTCTCTAGTTTAAAATGGCTGTTTGTTTTGTAACAGATTACTTCATATTATGAGAATCAGAGAGTTAAGACATGCAAAAGAGCTAGTCCTGTTTTGTAAAGCATATTGACTTGTACCAGTATTTTTGTTAATTTAGCACGTTTTTATTTTGTACTTTATGAAAAGCGTGCCCAAAGTAAACTGCCTGTTACTCAGGCCCAGAAGCGAGGATATGCATATAATTGGTAGATCCGGATAGAAAACACTCAAGAGTTTCTAAAACTGTTAAAATAGTGTCTGTAAGTGTAACAGAACGTATATGTCAGGACAAACTATCCAAAAAAAAAGATTCAGCCTACCACTGTTTTCAATGGCTGTCATGTTTAATACGAGGTGAAAACCTCCCAGATTGCAGTTCCTAGGGCTCCCACTCGATGTCAACTCTCTTCAGAAAGAGTTTCAGGCTTGTTTTTGAAAAAAATGATCTAGAATTTGTAGTTTTCTAAGTGGTTCCCATTTTGGCTGTAGTGTATAAATGCTTGTGGATGAGAGCGCGTTCTTTGTTGTTTATCTCCGGTGAAGACTATAACGATCATCCGTCTTAAATTTGATTGTTTATTTACATATTAGGGTACCTGAGGTTTGATTATAAACGTTGTTTGACTTGTTTGGATAAGTTTATTGGTAACGTTTGGGATTCATTTTGTATACATTTTGAAGGAGGGAAACCAGGGGATTATTGAATGAAGTGCACCAGCTAAAGTGCACCAAGTTTTTGAAAGTTTTTATAAAGAAGGACTTTATTGAACAAAAGGACCATTTGTGATGTAGCTGGGACCTTTTGGAGTGCCAACAGAAGAATATCTTCAAAGGTAAGGTATTTATTTTATTGCTATTTCTGACTTTCGTGGTGCACCTGCCTGTTTGAAAAATGTTTTTCATGCTTTGTGTGCGGGGCGTTGTCCTCAGATAATCACATGGTAATCACATGATAACCTCAGATAATCACATGGTGTGCTTTCGCCGTAAAGCCTTTTTGAAATCTGACACAGCTGCTGGATTAACAAGAAGTTAGTCTTTATTTTGAAAAACAACATGAATGATAAATATGACTATTTCTGTCATTTGAATTTTGCGCTTTGCAATTTCCCCGGGATGTTGTCGAGGTGCTAGCGGAACGCCTGCGCCAGAAAGGTTTTAAGGGCTTGTAAGTAAGCATTTCACGGTAAGATCTACACCTGTTGTTTTCGGTGCATGTGACAAATTTGATTTGACCTTTTGACAAGAGCCCCGTAAGGGAATCGGGTGCCATTTTGGTACACAGACATTAGTTTGTTGTGTGTTGAACAGGATATGAGGGAGACCATGTGTCTCACAATGTATTGTTTGGTAACAATATTGACTGAATCCTGTTTTTCATAATCATCAAATAAATAATAATAAATATATATATAAATTAATTATCGATCATGACTGGTGCTACAGCTGGTATTGTTCCTCAAGATTTGAAAATAGCCAAAACTATTCCCCTCTTTAAATCTGGGGATGTCAGATATTTTATAAATCATGGCCTTAATATCTATACTACCATGTTTTTCTTAAATTCTGAAACATTTTGTGTGTAAGAGAATGTTGAACCATTTAAATCAACACTGTATTCTATACGAGTAGTAATATGGTTTTCGTAAAAAGTTGTGGATAAAATCTTTACAGCCCTGAACAACAATGAAAATGCTCTCTGCATCTTTTGAGATTTATCCAAAGCGTTGGTTGATCATTAAATATGACTTTCTATATTGTATTATTACTGTTTACATTATCATATAATTGGCAAATATAGTTATGTTTATGTTAGAGAACAAAGTGTTTCTAATACATTTGTAACACTGGCCACCACCTCTGACAGGCTCCGTCTGCGTTTTTTGATTTAAAAAACACTCAATATCTCTTTCTAATGATGACGTTAATGTACGCCAATTATACACGTTCATCTACAGATACTCATACCTCTCAGACAGAGGTACCTAAACCCTTCAATGGATTCTTCCAGGAGCAGTTGCCGTACCAGGCGGTGATACAGCCCGCCAGGATGCTCTCGATTGTGCATCTGTAGAAGTTTGTGAGTGCTTTTGGTGACAAGCCAAATTTCTTCAGCCTCCTGAGGTTGAAGAGGCGCTGCTGCGCCTTCTTCACGATGCTGTCTGTGTGAGTGGACCAATTCAGTTTGTCTGTGATGTGTATGCCGAGGAACTTAAAACTTGCTACCCTCTCCACTATTGTTCCATCGATGTGGATAGGAGGGTGTTCGCTCTGCTGTTTCCTGAAGTCCACAATCATCTCCTTAGTTTGGTTGACGTTGAGTGTGAGGTTATTTTCCTGACACCACACTCCGAGGGCCCTCACCTCCTCCCTGTAGGCCGTCTCGTCGTTGTTGGTAATCAAGCCTACCACTGTTGTGTCGTCCGCAAACTTGATGATTGAGTTGGAGGCGTGCGTGGCCACGCAGTCGTGGGTGAACAGGGAGTACAGATGAGGGCTCAGAACGCACCCTTGTGAGGCCCCAGTGTTGAGGATCAGCGGGGAGGAGATGTTGTTGCCTACCCTCACCACCTGGGGGCGGCCCATCAGGAAGTCCAGTACCCAGTTGCACAGGGCGGGGTCGAGACCCAGGGTCTTGAGCTTGATGACGAGCTTGGAGGGTACTATGGTGTTGAATGCCGAGCTGTAGTCGATAAACAGCATTCTCACATAGGTATTCCTCTTGTCCAGATGGGTTAGGGCAGTGTGCAGTGTGGTTGAGATTGCATCGTCTGTGGACCTATTTGGGCGGTAAGCAAATTGGAGTGGGTCTAGGGTGTCCGGTAGGGTGGAGGTGATATGGTCCTTGACTAGTCTCTCAAAGCACTTCATGATGACGGAAGTGAGTGCTACTGGGCGGTAGTCGTTTAGCTCAGTTACCTTAGCTTTCGTGGGAACAGGAACAATGGTGGCCCTCTTGAAGCATGTGGGAACAGTAGACTGGTATAGGGATTGATTGAATATGTCCGTAAACACACCGGCCAGCTGGTCTGCGCATGCTCTGAGGGCGCGGCTGGGGATGCCGTCTGGGCCTGCAGCCTTGCGAGGGTTAACACGTTTAAATGTCTTACTCACCTCGGCTGCAGTGAAGGAGAGAACGCATATTTTCGTTGCAGGCCGTGTCAGTGGTACTGTATTGTCCTCAAATCGGGCAAAAAAGTTATTTAGTCTGCCTGGGAGCAAGACATCCTGGTCCGTGACTGGGCTGGATTTCTTCCTGTAGTCCGTGATTGACTGTAGACCCTGCCACATGCCTCTTGCGTCTGAGCCGTTGAATTGAGATTCTACTTTGTCTCTGTACTGACGCTTAGCTTGTTTGATAGCCTTGCGGAGGGAATAGCTGCACTGTTTGTATTCGGTCATGTTACCAGACACCTCGCCCTGATTAAAAACAGTGGTTCGCGCTTTCAGTTTCACGCGAATGCTGCCATCAATCCACGGTTTCTGGTTAGGGAATGTTTTAATCGTTGCTATGGGAACGACATCTTCAACGCACCTTCTAATAAACTCGCACACCGAATCAGCATATTCGTCAATATTGTTATCTGACGCAATACGAAACATATCCCAGTCCACGTGATGGAAGCAGTCTTGGAGTGTGGAGTCAGCTTGGTCGGACCAGCGTTGGACAGACCTCAGCGTGGGAGCCTCTTGTTTTAGTTTCTGTCTGTAGGTAGGGATCAACAAAATGGAGTCGTGGTCAGCTTTTCCGAAAGGGGGGCGGGGCAGGGCCTTATATGCGTTGCGGAAGTTAGAGTAACAATGATCCAAGGTTTTTCCACCCCTGGTTGCGCAATCGATATGCTGATAAAATTGTTTTCAGATTAGCCTTGTTAAAATCCCTAGCTACAATGAATGCAGCCTCCGGATAAATGGTTTCCAGTTTGCAAAGAGTTAAATACATTTCGTTCAGAGCCATCGATGTGTCTGCTTGGGGGGGATATATACAGCTGTGATTATAATCGAAGAGAATTCTCTTGGTAGATAATGCGGTCTACATTTGATTGTGAGGAATTCTAAATCAGGTGAACAGAAGGATTTGAGTTCCTGTATGTTTCTTTCATCACACCATGTCTCGTTAGTCATAAGGCATACGCCACCGCCCCTCTTCTTACCAGAAAGTTGTATGTTTCTGTCGGCGCGATGCGTGGAGAAACCCGTTGGCTGCACCGCCTCGGATGGCGTCTCTCCAGTGAGCCATGTTTCCGTGAAGCAAAGAACTATCCAGTCTCTGTGGTCCCTCTGGAATGCTACCCTTGCTCGGATTTCATCAACCTTGTTGTCAAGAGACTGGACATTGGCAAAAAGAATGCTGGGGAGTGGTGCGCGATGTGCCCGTCTCCGGAGTCTGACCAGAAGACCGCCTCATTTCCCTCTTTTCCGGAGTCGTTTTTTTGGGGGGTCGCTGCATGCGATCCATTCCGTTGTCCTGTTTGTAAGGCAGAACACAGGATCCGCGTCGCGAAAAACATATTCTTGGTCGTACTGATGGTGAGTTGACGCTGATCTTATATTCAGTAGTTCTTCTCGACTGTATGTAATGAAACCTAAGATGACCTGGGGTACTAATGTAAGAAATAACACGTAAAAAAACAAAAAAATGCATAGTTTCCTAGGAACGCGAAGCGAGGCGGCCATCTCCGTCGGTGCCGGAAGTACATATCATCAAATGTCTGCCCCGGTAAACTGTAAATTCTGTTTATTGTGAAGTGGAAGTGTCTAAGAGCAACAACGACTCAGCCACAAAATAGAAGCACAAGCTCACAGAACAGGACCGCCAAGTGCCGAAGCACATCAAATTTGTCTGTCCTCGGGTTTCAACACTCACTACCGAGTTCCAAACTGCCTCCTGAAGCAATGACAGTGCAAGAACTGTTCACCGGGAGCTTTATGAAAATGATTTCCTTTGCCGATCAGCCGCACACAAGCCTAAGATCACCATGTGTAATGTGAAGCGTTGGCTGGAGTTCAGCTGCCAGCTGAACACTACCTGTCCCAATCCCACTGTAAAGTTTGGTGGAGGAGGAAAAAGGCTGCGGTTGTTTTTCATGGTTCAGGCCCCTTAGTTCCAGTGAAGGGAAATCTTAATGCTACAGTATACAATGAAATTCTAGACGATTCTGTGCTTCCAACTTTGTGGCAACAGTTTGGGGAAGGCCCTTTCCTGATTTTGCCTGACAATTCCACCATGCAGAAACTGAAGGCCATACAGAAATATTTTGTCAAGATCGATGTGAAAGAACTTGACTGGCCTGCACAGAACCTTGACCTTAACCCCATCAAAAACCTTTGGGATGAATTGGAATGACGACTGCGAGCCAGGCCTAATCATCAGTGCCCGACCTCACTAATGCTCTTGTGGCTGAATGGAAGCAAGTCCCTGCAGCAATGTTCCAACATCTAGTGGAAAGCCTTCCCAGAAGAGTGGAGGCTGTTATAGCAGCAATGTTCCAACATCTAGTGGAAAACCTTCCCAGAAGAGTGTAAGGCTGTTATAGCAGCAATGTTCCAACATCTAGTGGAAAGCCTTCCCAGAAGAGTGTAAGGCTGTTATAGCAGCAATGTTCCAACATCTAGTGGAAAACCTTCCCAGAAGAGTGTAAGGCTGTTATAGCAGCAATGTTCCAACATCTAGTGGAAAACCTTCCCAGAAGAGTGGAGACTGTTATAAGCAGCAATGTTCCAACATCTAGTGGAAAGCCTTCCCAGAAGAGTGTAAGGCTGTTATAGCAGCAATGTTCCAACATCTAGTGGAAAGCCTTCCCAGAAGAGTGGAGGCTGTTATAGCAGCAATGTTCCAACATCTAGTGGAAAACCTTCCCAGAAGAGTGGAGGCTGTTATAGCAGCAATTTTCCAACATCTAGTGGAAAACCTTCCCAGAAGAGTGTAAGGCTGTTATAGCAGCAGAAGTGGGGGGACCAACTCCATATTAATGTCCCTGATTTTGTAATGAGATGTTGGGTGAGCAGGTGTTCACATACATGTAGTCTATATAGAATGGGTTAGGATGCCTGGATGCTAACGGCTCAGTCATCTACAATGTCAGCTCATGCCAGAACATTTTAGACCAATAATTCAGTGTCCATTTTTGAGGGAATAACAGGAAGTGACAGAAAGGTATTTTCTGCCCAATACAACTAAATAGGTAATGTCATTTCTCTTGCTGTGAGAGGGTAGTGTCATGGTTCATTTTCGGGACGCGTAGAAGACGCAAGACATTAATATGGACATGACAGAGAGTCCTCCGTGCATTCAGGCAGCCAGGCTCAGAAGAGGCATTTGATTGGATTACATTTGAGACACTCCATCACAAACAATCATCTGGACCACCAATCCGTAGAGACTCGGCTCGGACGAAATTCTCTCTCTTGATCCACCTCATCATCAAACAGAGCGCAACATCTCCTGAAAGCCCCATGTCAGGATGAAAAGCCTAAGATTCCCCTGATTCTGTAGTAGGCTATCTAGACCTTCAGTCTTGCTGCCACTAGACCCTCTTGACCCACCACTTTAACAGACCCCTGGGGCTGTATACCGTTTCCTGGTCTTGGCTACTTGGCTACTTGGCTACTTTGCTACTAATGATTTGCAAATGGTTTACTAATGTAGTGATGAATGGGTAAAGCAAAATATTAGGCTACATGTAATTCAATGGGGAAAAAAACAGAGAAGGAGAGAGACTTCCTGTTCCTTAATGTTGTAGCTGTATATTAAAGACAGTGGCTACATTAAGGAACTTGCAGTCTCAGCCTCTCTCTCTCTCTCTCTCTCTCTCTCTCTCTCTCTCTCTCTCTCTCTCTCTCTCTCTCAGTCTCTCTCTCAGTCTCTCTCTCAGTCTCTCTCTCTCTCTCTCTCTCTCTCTCTCTCTCTCTCTCTCTCTCTCTCTCTCTCTCTCTCTTTCTCAGTCTCGCTCTCTCAGTATCTCTCTCTCAGTCTCGCTCTCTCTCAGTCTCTCTCTGTCTCTCTCTCTCTCAGTCTCTCTCTCAGTCTCTCTCTCTCAGTCTCTCTCTCTCTCAGTCTCTCTCTCTCTCTCAGTCTCTCTCTCTGTGTCTCTCTCTCTCTCTCTCTCTCTCTCTCTCTCTCTCTCTCTGTCTCTCTCTCTCTCTCTCTCTCTCTCTCTCTCTCTCTCTCTCTCTCTCTCTCTCTCTCTCTCTCTCTCTCTCTCTCAGTCTCGCTCTCTCAGTATCCCTCTCTCAGTCTCTCTCTCAGTCTCTCTCTCTCAGTCTCTCTCTCTCTCTCTCTCTCTCTCTCTCTCTCTCTCTCTCTCTCTCTCTCTCTCTCTCTCTCTCTCTCTCAGTCTCTCTCTCAGTCTCTCTCTCTCTCTCTCTCTCTCTCTCTCTCTGTCTCTCTCTCTCTCTCTCAGTCTCTGTCTCTCTCTCTCTCTCTCAGTCTCGCTCTCTCAGTCTCTCTCTCTCTCTCTCTCTCTCTCTCTCTCTCTCTCTCTCTCTCTCTCTCTCTCTCTCTCTCTCTCTCTCTCTCTCTCTCTCTCTCTCTCTCTCTCTCTCTCTCTCTCTCTCTCTCTCTCTCTCTCTCTCTCTCTCTCTCTCTCTCTCTCTCTCTCTCTCTCTCTCTCTCTCTCTCTCTCTCTGTCTCTCTCTCTCTCTCTCTCTCTCTCTCTCTCTCTCTCTCTCTCTCTCTCTCTCTCTCTCCTCTGTTTTCTTTTATTGAATTAAATATTCATCCTCCTGTGTTTGTCAGAACGTTGCCGGGACTAGTTTATGTGGATGCATATAGATTTCCAGCGTTGTACTTCATTTCACATTTGCCACGCTTGAATGCGTATCTTTCTTCCAAGAAGTGACGGGCCTTTCAGCGAATGAAATAAGCAGGAGTTAGGAGGTAGGCGGGACTTTCCAGCCTTCCATCGGGGGGAGAGGGGGGGGGACAATGTAATGTCATCGGACCATGCCCCCCGGAGCATGAAGTCACAAGCTCTGCTGGTCGACTACTGCGTAGCAACCTAGCGGTGCCAAAAGCCCTGGTCTGACCTAGAAAGCTTATGCCAATGATGATCTCCAGAATGGCCATTTTGGGCTTTAAAACATTTTTTGTATAATCAAGATTGATCCCAAAAGAGAATAATTTAAAAGTTTCTACAAATCAAGATATTTAATTAAATACTGATCCATTCTGAGTAGAACAGAGGATGACAGAGTGGAGAACAGAGGATGACAGAGTGAATAACAGAGGATGACAAAGTGTCACGATCGTCTGTAGAATAAATGGACCAAGGCGCAGCGTTTAATAAATAAAACTCACCAATACAGAACAAAACGAACGTGAAGCTATGCAGTGCTCACAAGCAACACTACATAAACAAGATCCCACAACAAACATTTGGGAAAGGGCTGCCTAAATATGATACCCAATCAGGGACAATGATAGACAGCTACCTCTGATTGAGAACCATACCAGGCCAACATAGAAATAACAAAACTTGAATGCCCACCCTAATCACACCCCGAACTAACCCACAATGGAGAATAAAGGATCTCTAAGGTCAGGGCGTGACAAGAACAGTTGATAACAGAGTGGAGAAGAGAGGATGACAGAGTGGAGAACAGAGGATGACAGAGTGGAGAACAGAGGATGACAGAGTGGGGAAGAGAGGATGACAGAGTGGAGAACAGAGAATGACAGAGTGGAGAAGAGAGGATGACATAATGGAGAATAGAGGATGACAGAGTGGAGAAGAGAGGATGATAGAGTGGAGAAGAGAGGATGACAGAATGGAGAAGAGAGGATGACAGAGTGGAGAACAGAGAATGACAGAGTGGAGAAGAGAGGATGACAGAGTGGAGAAGAGAGGATGACAGAGTGGAGAAGAGAGGATGACAGAGTGGAGAAGAGAGGATGACAGAGTGGAGAAGAGAGGATGACAGAATGGAGAAGAGAGCATGACAGAGTGGAGAAGAGAGGATGACAGAGTGAGGAATAGAGGATGACAGAGTGGAGAACAGAGGATGACAGAGTGGAGAAGAGAGGATGACAGAGTGGAGAAGAGAGGATGACAGAGTGGAGAGGAGAGGATGACAGAGTGGAGAAGAGAGGATGACAGAATGGAGAAGAGAGGATGACAGAGTGGAGAAGAGAGGATGACAGAGTGGAGAAGAGAGGATGACAGAATGGAGAAGAGAGCATGACAGAGTGGAGAAGAGAGGATGACAGAGTGAGGAATAGAGGATGACAGAGTGGAGAAGAGAGGATGACAGAATGGAGAAGAGAGGATGACAGAGTGGAGAAGAGAGGATGACAGAGTGGAGAGGAGAGGATGACAGAGTGGAGAACAGATAATGACAGAGTGGAGAAGAGAGGATGACAGAGTGGAGAAGAGAGGATGACAGAGTGGAGAAGAGAGGATGACAGAGTTGAGAAGAGAGGATGACAGAGTGGAGAAGAGAGGAGGACAGAGTTGAGAAGAGAGGATGACAGAGTGGAGAAGAGAGGATGACAGAGTGGAGAACAGATAATGACAGAATGGCCATGGAGAAGGAAGTTTGAGATCAACTAGAAATGCCATGGAGATCGACTAGAAATGCCTTAGAGATCGACTAGAAATGCCATGGAGATCGACTAGAAATGCCTTGGAGATAAACTAGAAATGCCTTGGAGATAAACTAGAAATGCCTTGGAGATCAACTAGAAATGCCTTGGAGATAAACTAGAAATGCCTTGGAGATCAACTAGAAATGCCTTGGAGATCAACTAGAAATGCCTTGGAGATCAACTAGAAATGCCTTGGAGATAAACTAGAAATGCCATGGAGATCAACTAGAAATGCCTTGGAGATCAACTAGAAATGCCTTGGAGATCAACTAGAAATGCCTTGGAGATCGACTAGAAATGCCTTGGAGATCGACTAGAAATGCCTTGGAGATCAACTAGAAATGCCATGGAGATCGACTAGAAATGCCATGGAGATCAACTAGAAATGCCATGGAGATCGACTAGAAATGCCTTGGAGATCGACTAGAAATGCCATGGAGATCGACTAGAAATGCCTTGGAGATCAACTAGAAATGCCTTGGAGATAAACTAGAAATGCCTTGGAGATAAACTAGAAATGCCTTGGAGATAAACTAGAAATGCCTTGGAGATCAACTAGAAATGCCTTGGAGATCGACTAGAAATGCCATGGAGATCGACTAGAAATGCCTTGGAGATCAACTAGAAATGCCTTGGAGATAAACTAGAAATGCCTTGGAGATAAACTAGAAATGCCTTGGAGATAAACTAGAAATGCCTTGGAGATAAACTAGAAATGCCTTGGAGATAAACTAGAAATGCCTTGGAGATCAACTAGAAATGCCATGGAGATCGACTAGAAATGCCTTGGAGATCGACTAGAACTGCCTTGGAAATCAACTAGAAATGCCTTGGAGATCGACTAGAACTGCCTTGGAAATCAACTAGAAATGCCTTGGAGATCAACTAGAAATGCCTTGGAGATCGACTAGAACTGCCTTGGAAATCAACTAGAAATGCCTTGGAGATCGACTAGAACTGCCTTGGAAATCAACTAGAAATGCCTTGGAGATCAACTAGAACTGCCTTGGAAATCAACTAGAAATGCCTTGGAGATCGACAGGTTGGTGACCACTGGTCTAATCAGATTTTCATAGTTAATTTCTGCCATTTTATTTTCCAATATTGATTTGACTAGGTTCTAGGTAACGCTTTCAAATGATCCTTCTGTTGCGAAGGTTTAACAGTAGGCTAGCTACCAGGTTACTGCATGATAATGCAGGTTATGGGAATACCTGATCGATTTAGCTAACTTCATTTGGTCTTCTTCGTTTTCATGACAAGCAGAACTATGGCATTATTTTAAGAACCATCTCATGCCAAAAATTACATTTTCATATGCAATGTAGCAAAGAAAGAGACATGTAATGTGGTCCCAAAATGTTCATTACAGTGAAAAGGACTTAAAGAGTTGGGTTCCAGTCTGGTCTTTGCCGAGCTGAACATAGGGCCAAACTTTGTGGAGTCAACCTCAGGCTGGATGCCACAGTCTTTTTGTTGTTTGGAGAAGTAGACATGTGCTGGACATCCTTCCAGAATTCAGAAGGCAGCTCCTGCAACAGCCTGCTTCTGACATGCTGGTCATGGGGGGGGGCAATGATCCTGCAACAGCCTGCTTCTGACATGCTGGTCATGGGGGGGGGCAATGATTTAGGAAGGCTTAAGAGTGTAGAGCTGGTTAGAAGAATGAAGAGAGACAACAACATAATGACAGTCTTTGTCAGGGAATTGGGGTTGTGGGGGGAGCAGCACTAAAGCACATGGACATTAAACACAGTCACCCAACGGCAATGTTTTGAAGGATGGCTTTTATTGTGACATTTCATTACAGGCGGGATGCTGTAATAAAGACTATTATTCATACGTCGGTGATCTTTGCCTCGATCTTGTTTCATCCAATATAAGGTGGCCGTTTAAATTTACACTGAACAAAAAATTATAAAATGCAGCGTTGTTTCATGAAATAATTTCTGAGGAGTATTTCTGTCTGTAATAGAGCCATTCTGATTGGGTGGGCTTATGCCCTCCCAGGCCCACACATGGCTGCACCCATGCCCAGTTATGTCAAATCCATAGATTAGGGCATTTATTTATATATTTACATTGACTGATTTGCTGAGTAAAATATTTAAAGTGTTCCATGTTGTGTTCAGTACAACTAGTCCCGGTCTAGTGCATCTAAGTAGCCTTCAGTCTAGTAGCACATCATTCAACTTGGCTATTAGCCCTATTCTCCACATTATTAAACTGAGCTATTAGCCCTATTCTCCACAATATTAAACTGAGCTATTAGCCCCATTCTCCACATTATTAAACTGAGCTATTAGCCCCATTCTCCACAATATTAAACTGAGCTATTGGTCTTATACTCCACATTATTAAACTGAGCTATTAGCCCTATTCTCCACATTATTAAACTGAGCTATTAGCCCCATTCTCCACAATATTAAACTGAGCTATTAGCCCTATTCTCCACAATATTAAACTGAGCTATTAGCCCTATTCTCCACAATATTAAACTGAGCTATTAGCCCTATTCTCCACATTATTAAACTGAGCTATTAGCCCCATTCTCCACAATATTAAACTGAGCTATTGGTCTTATACTTCACATTATTAAACTGAGCAAATAGCCCTATACTCCACATTATTAAACTGAGCTATTAGCCCCATTCTCCACAATATTAAACTGAGCTATTGGTCTTATACTCCACATTATTAAACTGAGCTATTAGCCCCATTCTCCACAATATTAAACTGAGCTATTGGTCTTATACTCCACATTATTAAACTGAGCTATTAGCCCCATTCTCCACAATATTAAACTGAGCTATTGGTCTTATACTCCACATTATTAAACTGAGCTATTAGCCCCATTCTCCACATTATTAAACTGAGCTATTAGCCCCATTCTCCACAATATTAAACTGAGCTATTAGCCCTATTCTCCACAATATTAAACTGAGCTATTAGCCCCATTCTCCACATTATTAAACTGAGCTATTGGTCTTATACTCCACATTATTAAACTGAGCTATTAGCCCTATTCTCCACATTATTAAACTGAGCTATTAGCCCTATTCTCCACAATATTAAACTGAGCTATTAGCCCCATTCTCCACATTATTAAACTGAGCTATTAGCCCCATTCTCCACAATATTAAACTGAGCTATTAGCCCCATTCTCCACAATATTAAACTGAGCTATTAGCCCCATTCTCCACAATATTAAACTGAGCTATTAGCCCCATTCTCCACATTATTAAACTGAGCTATTAGCCCCATTCTCCACAATATTAAACTGAGCTATTAGCCCTATTCTCCACAATATTAAACTGAGCTATTAGCCCCATTCTCCACATTATTAAACTGAGCTATTGGTCTTATACTCCACATTATTAAACTGAGCTATTAGCCCTATTCTCCACATTATTAAACTGAGCTATTAGCCCTATTCTCCACAATATTAAACTGAGCTATTAGCCCCATTCTCCACATTATTAAACTGAGCTATTAGCCCCATTCTCCACAATATTAAACTGAGCTATTAGCCCCATTCTCCACAATATTAAACTGAGCTATTAGCCCCATTCTCCACAATATTAAACTGAGCTATTAGCCCCATTCTCCACATTATTAAACTGAGCTATTAGCCCCATTCTCCACATTATTAAACTGAGCTATTAGCCCCATTCTCCACAATATTAAACTGAGCTATTAGCCCCATTCTCCACATTATTAAACTGAGCTATTAGCCCCATTCTCCACAATATTAAACTGAGCTATTAGCCCCATTCTCCACAATATTAAACTGAGCTATTGGTCTTATACTCCACATTATTAAACTGAGCTATTGGTCTTATACTCCACATTATTAAACTGAGCTATTAGCCCCATTCTCCACATTATTAAACTGAGCTATTAGCCCTATGCTTCACAATTCATGGCATTGCAGGTACCCTTTGTAGACATGTAATTAGCTGAGTATTGGTCTTTTTTAAAATACATTAACTTTAGAACTAGATACAATATCAAGGACAAATGCCAAACTGAACCAGATTGTTATAATATCACCAGAAGTTAGACAAAAATGAAGGCAATATCAAATGATCTACGCGGCAAAATAATTTCAGGAATGTCATTGGATGTATAAATGCTTAGGGATTAGGTGGATGACAGAGGCCTGGGGGCGGGGAGATATGCGGAGATAATATCATTAAATGAGGTCTTATACACAAACAAACTAAAAACATGAGACAATATAGGCTATATCGAGATTTTTTCATTGATGTAAACGCAATTAACATCCGTTAAACAATGTAATTGTGGTCCTTCTGTAGCTCAGTGACTGGCGCTTGTAGCCTCTTCCCGGTTAGAATGTATGCACACGTGACTGTAAGTCTTCTCTGCCGAGAACACATGTGACACATCTGTTCTATCTTCCAGGCAGAGAACAGAACAGGGCTCCGGAAGGCCGAGCGGAAATGGAGGAAAACTCGCCTCCCTGCGGACCTAACCAGAGGCTACAGTCATAATGCAGAACGCAACCGTGTCACAAAAAAAGAAATGCCCACCGAACAAGTGAGGCAGCACAAAGCCTAAAACCCAAGTACAAAGTACCGGAAGCGTGACTCCACAAATAAACAACACCCACCCAGACATCACCTAGTAATTGTGGTCCTTCTCTGTAGCTCAGGTTGGTAGAGCATGGCGCTTGTAACGCCAGGGTAGCTGACTGTAAGTCATAAAAGCGTCTGCTAAATGGCATATATATTATTATTATTATTATTAATGATGAGGAGATCACAAAGCGTAATAAAGTGTAATAAAACGAAACCCGGCGGAAACCATCCGGAAGCGTGCCAACCTCCACAAATAAACAATACCCCACCCAGACATGTAGGGAATAGAGGGCTAAATACACCTAGTAATTCAAGGCGGTGGCCCCCGCTATCCTTCTGTCCAAATCAGCTCAGTTGGTAGAGCATGGCCTAATCTTCTCCTCCTAACTGCCTCCCTGCCTGGGTAGTTCAACCTTCCTGAAGGTCACCCCGTCCTCACTGGCTTCCCCCAGGGCTCTTCCCGGGGTCTTGCCTACCACCCATACGTAGAATGTATCTGCACCACTGAGGAAGTGACTGTAAAACCATTGTCTCCCAGGCTCCCCAATTGGATAAAAGCAATCACAACATCCGTCTCTTTACAGGAATGCCTAAATGGCATATATTATTATTATTATTATTATTAATGATGAGGAGATGTAAACCAGCCAAACCCCACAAATAAACAATACCCCACCCAGACATGTAGGAAACAGAGGGCTAAATACACATGTAAACTAGTAGGAAATGTTATCTAGGTGTGCAGGAAGACAAGACAAAACAAATGGAAAATGAAAAGGTGGATCGGCGATGGCTAGAAGACTGGCGACGTCGACCGCCGAACGCCGCCCGAACAAGGAGAGGAACCGACTTGGGCGGAAGTCGTGACAGTGGGTTCCTGATTATTTATGCCCAAAGCTTCCGGAATTGACGCTGACGTGAAAACAAGTACATCTACCATGATCCTTTGCTAGTTACGGCCACAATTTTACCATTATCCTTATCGAATTTTGGAGCCATTCCATCCCAATTACAGTTGAAGTCGGAAGTTTACATACACTTAGGTTGGAGTCATTAAAACTTGTTTTTCAACCACTCCTCAAATGTCTTGTTAACAAACTATAGCTTTGGCAAGTCTGTTAGGACATCTACTTTGTGCATGACACAAGTCATTTTTGCAACAATTGTTTACAGACAGATTATTTCACTTATAATTCACTATATCACAATTCCAGTGGGTCAGAGGTTTACATACACTAAGTTGACTGTGCCTTTAAACGGCTTGGTAAATTCCAGAAAATGATGTCATGGCTTTAGAAGCTTCTGATAGGCTAATTGACATCATTTGAGTCAATTGGCAGGAATACCTGTGGATGTATTTCGAGGCCTACCTTCAAACTCAGTGCCTCTTTGCTTGACATTATGGGAAATTAAAATCAGTCAGACCTAGGAAAGTAAATTGTAGACCTCCAGAAGTCTGGTTCATCCTTGGGAGCAGTCTCTAAATGCCTGAAGGTACCACGTTCATCTGTACAAACAACATTTGCAAATATAAACACCATGGGACAATGCGGCCGTCATACCGCTCAGGAATGAGATGTGTTCTGTCTCCTAGAGATGAACGTGCTTTGGTGCAAATCAATCCCAGAACAACAGCAAAGGACCTTGTGAAGATGCTGGATGAAACAGGTAGAAAAGTATCTATATCCACAGTCAAACGAGTCCTATATCGACATAACCTGAAAGGCTGCTCAGCAAGGAAGAAGCCACTGCTCAAAAACCGCCATAAAAAAGCCAGACTACGGTTTGCAACTGCACATGGGGACAAAGATCGTACTTTTTGGAGAAATGTCCTCTGGTCTGATGAAACAAAAATAGAACTGTTTGGCCATAATCACCATCGTTATGTTTGGAGGAATAAGACGGAGGCTTGCAAGCCGAAGGACACCATCCCAACCGTGAAATACGGGGGTGGCTGCATCATGTTGTGGAGGTGCTTTGCTGCAGGAGGGACTAGTGCACTTCACACAATAGATGTCATCATGAGGTAGGAAAATTATGTGGATATATTGAGACAACATCTCCAGGCATCAGTTAAAGATTGGTCACAAATTGGTCTTCCAAGTGGACAATGACCCCAAGCATATTTCCAAAGATGTGGCAAAATGGCTTACGGACAACAAAGTCAAGGTATTGGAGTGGCCATCACAAAGCCCTGACCTCAATCCTTTAGAAAACTTGTGGGCAGAACTGAAAAAGCGTGTGCGAGCAAAGGAGGCCTACACACCTGACTCAGTTACACCAGCTCTGTCAGGACGAATGGTTTGAAATTCACACAAATTATCATGGGAAGCTTGTTGAAGGCTACCCGAAATGTTTAACCCAAGTTCAACAATCTAAAGGTAATGCTACCATATACTAATTGAGTGTAAGTAAACTTCTGACCCACTGGGAATGTGATGAAAGAAATAAAAGCTGAAACAAATAATTCTCTCTGCTATTATTCTGACATTTCACATTCTTAAAATAAAGTGGTGATCCAAACTGACCAAAGACAGGGAATTTTGACTTTGATTAAATGTCAGGAATTGTGAAAAACTGTGTTTAAAGGTGTATGTAAACTTCCGACTTCAACTGTAGGTACATGTACAACATCAATTTGCATGTTTCCTAATTGGCCCAAGGGGACTGCTCGTTGAGACAAAGAAGTGGGTACTTGTTTGTGCCTCAATTGCAGTTCCATTATTTTCTATTTGCACAGACTATTCCCCCTTTGGACAGATGACTCATGCAGTGATACATTTGTAAGGTAACCCAACAGTGCCGGTGGCTAATCGTAAAACCATCCCCGTATGTAGCCAACAGAAATGGCAATAATTGTTTACGGTAGCCAACCGGTAGCCACTGACACAGAGTAGCTTGTTACTGGCTGGAGAATACAATAGGGCCTTCTCTCTCGACTGTGGTCCTTCTGTAGCTCAGTTGGTAGAGCATGGCGCTTGTAACGCCAGGGTAGTGGGTTCGATCCCCGGGACCACCCATACGTAGAATGTATGCACACATGACTGTAAGTCGCTTTGGATAAAAGCGTCTGCTAAATGGCATATTATTATTATTATTATTATTACTTTGGGAGGAAATCCCTCCCTGAGCAAGGAGCTCAATGGATTCTGAAAACACTAGGTTTCAGAAAACACCTGCAGAATGACATTTCCAGGACTAAAATCAAGACATCCCCCTTCCCTCATATATTTCTTAAAAAACGATTAAATACAAAAATAAACAAATGAAAATAACAAATACAATTTCAATTACAACCCTTGATAACTTCACAAAGAACAAAAACGAAATCCCATAAGGTAATTCAAGGAATAGTAAAATAACAAATGTATTGTTGTGGCTCAGTCGGTAGGGAGCGGCTCAGTCGGTAGAGCGCGGCTCAGTGGGTATAGCATGGTGCTTGCAACGATAGGGTTGTGGATTTGATTCCCACGCGGGACCGGTATTCTCTCTCTACTGTAAATCACTCTGGATGAAAGTGTCTGCTAACTAAAAAAAAATGCCATTAAGTTAGTATTTTCTTTACACTCATTGGTTTAAAACATTATTTTTTTAAATAAAAAAATGGCCAGGCCTTACTTCATTTGGGAGTTCCCTTAGCAACCGTGTACCTTTATGCTTTATATGCGGAGTCTCACTAACTGGTCTCCAAACAACTGTGCTCAACCTCATTGTAAATATTTGTCCATCAATATCTAGCAACATATCTGTCTCATTGTCCCCTTTCCCACAAAGTCTATTCAATGTGTTTTCTGGTCCCTGTTCAAACAGTGATGCTGATGGTTGGCAGAGAGGCAAACATTCTCCAGACAAAAGACAATGGAGATTCGTTTTTACAAGAAGCTCTGGACCCGAGTGATGGGTGTCTTTAGTAACATAATGACATGAGGGAAGACGAGGAACAGAACAACTGAAAAGGTACATCTATTACATATCTGTGACTCAGCCTTCACACTCAATACCACCTCCGCCTACTCCTCCTCCTCTTCTTCTCCCCCTATTCTCTCCTCCTCCTCCTCCTCCTCCTCCTCCTCCTCCTCCTCCTCCTCCTCCTCCTCCTCTTCTCCTTCCCTTCCACTCCTCCTCATCTTCTTCTCCTCCTCACTTCCTTCTCCTCCTCTCCTCCTCCTCCTCCTCTCTCTTCTCCTCCTCCTCTTCTTCTCCCCCCTGTTCTCTTCTCTCCTCCTCCTCCTCCTCCTCCTCCTCCTCCTCCTCCTCCTCCTCCTCCTCCTCCTCCTCCTCCTCCTCCTCCTCCTCCTCCTCCTCCTCTCCTTCCCCTCCAATCCTCCTCCTCTTCTTCACCTCCTTACTTCCTTCTCCTTCTCTTCTCCACTCCTCCTCTTCTCTTCCACTCCTCCTACACATCTTCTCCTCCTCCTCCTCCTCTTCTCCTTCTTCCCCTCCTCTTCCTGTCCTCCTCCTGCCCATCTCATCTGCTTCTCCTCCTCCTCCCCCTCTTCTCCTCCTCCTCCATCTCTCCTCCTCTTCTCCCCCTCCTCCTTCTCCCCTCCTCTTCTCCTCCTCTCCTCTCCTCTTCTCCTCTTACTCCATTCCTCCTCTTCTTCTCCTCCTCCTCCGCCTCCTCTTCTTCTCCTCCTCCTCCGCCTCATCCTCCCCCTCATGTTCTCCTCCTCCTCCTCCTCCACTCCTCCTTCTCTCCTCTCCTCCTCCTCCACTCCTCCTTTTCTATTCATATCCTCCTCCTCCTCATCTTATCCTCCACTCCTCCTTCTCTCCTCATCCTCCTCTCCTCCTCCTCTTCCTTCTCAACTTCTCTTCTTCTCCTCTACTCCTCCTCCACTCATACTTCTCTTCTCCTCCTTCTTCTCTCCTCCACCTCTTCCCCTCCTCTCCTCTTCTCCTCCTCCGTCTCCTACTGTCTGTGTTGACCTTACACTTGCAGAAGGAGAGGAGAGAGCGAGAAAAAAAGAGACAGAGAGAATATCGGATGAGGTCCGTGTGGCGTCGGCCCTGTAACCAGTCCAATCATCACACCCTGTTTTGACGGATGGAGGGCAATTATTTTGGAGCTGCTCAGGCCCTGACAGACGGGGAGAGATTCCCTGGTGTTAGTCTCCACAATTCAGAGGTTAAATGCCTGCCCTTCGCAGATGCCGTGTGCATGCTGTCACCCACAGCACCTGGTCTATAGCAGAGCTGGTCCATGACAAGATCCAGATCTCAGGGAATTAAGTTCTCAATTGCACAAAATATATAGAGTACGGCCCACACTTACTTATGTTTAAACATAAACTAATCTGGACACCTACAGTGGGGCAAAAAAAGTACTTAGTCAGCTACCAATTGTGCAAGTTCTCCCACTTAAAAGATGAGAGAGGCCTGTAATTTTCATCATAGGTACACTATTAACTATGACAGACAAAATGAGAAAAAAAATCCAGAAAATCACATTGTAGAATTTTTCATGAATTTATTTGCACAAAAAAAAACAGAGCAAACTAGAATCCTATTTGGCCCTAAACAAAGAGTACAGAGTGGCAGAATACCTGACCACTGTGACTGACCCAAAAATAAGGAAAGCGTTGACTATGTACATTACATTTACATTTACATTAACATTTAAGTCATTTAGCAGACGCTCTTATCCAGAGCGACTTACAAATTGGTGCATTCACCTTATGACATCCAGTGGGACAGTCACTTAACAATGGTGCATCTAAAACTTAGGGGGGGTGGGGTGAGAGGGATTACTTATCCTATCCTAGGTATTCCTTAAAGAGGTGGGGTTTCAGGTGTCTCCGGAAGGTGGTGATTGACTCCGCTGTCCTGGCGTCGTGAGGGAGTTTGTTCCACCATTGGGGGGCCAGGGCAGCGAACAGTTTTGACTGGGCTGAGCGGGAGCTGTACTTCCTCAGTGGTAGGGAGGCGAGCAGGCCAGAGGTGGATGAACGCAGTGCCCTTGTTTGGGTGTAGGGCCTGATCAGAGCCTGGAGGTACTGAGGTGCCGTTCCCCTCACAGCTCCGTAGGCAAGCACCATGGTCTTGTAGCGGATGCGAGCTTCAACTGGAAGCCAGTGGAGAGAACGGAGGAGCGGGGTGACGTGAGAGAACTTGGGAAGGTTGAACACCAGACGGGCTGCGGCGTTCTGGATGAGTTGAAGGGGTTTAATGGCACAGGCAGGGAGCCCAGCCAACAGCGAGTTGCAGTAATCCAGACGGGAGATGACAAGTGCCTGGATTAGGACCTGCGCCGCTTCCTGTGTGAGGCAGGGTCGTACTCTGAGGATGTTGTAGAGCATGAACCTACAGGAACGGGCCACCGCCTTGATGTTGGTTGAGAACGACAGGGTGTTGTCCAGGATCACGCCAAGGTTCTTGGCGCTCTGGGAGGAGGACACAATGGAGTTGTCAACCGTGATGGCGAGATCATGTAACGGGCAGTCCTTCCCCGGGAGGAAGAGCAGCTCCGTCTTGCCGAGGTTCAGCTTGAGGTGGTGATCCGTCATCCACACTGATATGTCTGCCAGACATGCAGAGATGCGATTCGCCACCTGGTCATCAGAAGGGGGAAAGGAGAAGATTAATTGTGTGTCGTCTGCATAGCAATGATAAGAGAGACCATGTGAGGTTATGACAGAGCCAAGTGACTTGGTGTATAGCGAGAATAGGAGAGGGCCAAGAACAGAGCCCTGGGGGACACCAGTGGTGAGAGCGCGTGGTGAGGAGACAGATTCTCGCCACGCCACCTGGTAGGAGCGACCTGTCAGGTAGGACGCAATCCAAGCGTGGGCCGCGCCGGAGATGCCCAACTCGGAGAGGGTGGAGAGGAGGATCTGATGGTTCACAGTATCGAAGGCAGCCGATAGATCTAGAAGGATGAGAGCAGAGGAGAGAGAGTTAGCTTTAGCAGTGCGGAGCGCCTCCGTGATACAGAGGAGAGCAGTCTCAGTTGAATGACTAGTCTTGAAACCTGACTGATTTGGATCAAGAAGGTCATTCAGAGAGAGATAGCGGGAGAGCTGGCCAAGGACGGCACGTTCAAGAGTTTTGGAGAGAAAAGAAAGAAGGGATACTGGTCTGTAATTGTTGACATCGGAGGGATCGAGTGTAGGTTTTTTCAGAAGGGGTGCAACTCTCGCTCTCTTGAAGACGGAAGGGACGTAGCCAGCGGTCAGGGATGAGTTGATGAGCGAGGTGAGGTAAGGGAGAAGGTCTCCGGAAATGGTCTGGAGAAGAGAGGAGGGGATAGGGTCAAGCGGGCAGGTTGTTGTGCGGCCGGCCGTCACAAGACGCGAGATTTCATCTGGAGAGAGAGGGGAGAAAGAGGTCAGAGCACAGGGTAGGGCAGTGTGAGCAGAACCAGCGGTGTCGTTTGACTTAGCAAACGAGGATCGGATGTCGTCGACCTTCTTTTCAAAATGGTTGACGAAGTCATCTGCAGAGAGGGAGGAGGGGGGAGGGGGCGGAGGATTCAGGAGGGAGGAGAAGGTGGCAAAGAGCTTCCTAGGGTTAGAGGCAGATGCTTGGAATTTAGCGTGGTAGAAAGTGGCTTTAGCAGCAGAGACAGAGGAGGAAAATGTAGAGAGGAGGGAGTGAAAGGATGCCAGGTCCGCAGGGAGGCGAGTTTTCCTCCATTTCCGCTCGGCTGCCCGGAGCCCTGTTCAGTGAGCTCGCAATGAGTCATCGAGCCACGGAGCGGGAGGGGAGGACCGAGCCGGCCTGGAGGATAGGGGACATAGAGAGTCAAGGGATGCAGAGAGGGAGGAGAGGAGGGTTGAGGAGGCAGAATCAGGAGATAGGTGGGAGAAGGTTTGAGCGGAGGGAAGAGATGATAGGATGGAAGAGGAGAGAGTAGCGGGGGAGAGAGAGCGAAGGTTGGGACGGCGCGATACCATCCGAGTAGGGGCAGTGTGGGAGGTGTTGGATGAGAGCGAGAGGGAAAAGGATACAAGGCAGTGGTCGGAGACTTGGAGGGGAGTTGCAATGAGGTTAGTGGAAGAACAGCATCTAGTAAAGATGAGGTCGAGTGTATTGCCTGCCTTGTGAGTAGGGGGGGAAGGTGAGAGGGTGAGGTCAAAAGAGGAGAGGAGTGGAAAGAAGGAGGCAGAGAGGAAATAGTCAAAGGTAGACGTGGGGAGGTTAAAGTCGCCCAGAACTGTGAGAGGTGAGCCGTCCTCAGGAAAGGAGCTTATCAAGGCATCAAGCTCATTGATGAACTCTCCGAGGGAACCTGGAGGGCGATAAATGATAAGGATGTTAAGCTTGAAAGGGCTAGTAACTGTGACAGCATGGAATTCAAAGGAGGCGATAGACAGATGGGTAAGGGGAGAAAGAGAGAATGACCACTTGGGAGAGATGAGGATCCCGGTGCCACCACCCCGCTGACCAGACGCTCTCGGGTTGTGCGAGAACACGTGGGCGGACGAAGAGAGAGCAGTAGGAGTAGCAGTGTTGTCTGTGGTGATCCATGTTTCCGTCAGTGCCAAGAAGTCGAGGGACTGGAGGGAGGCATAGGCTGAGATGAACTCTGCCTTGTTGACCGCAGATTGGCAGTTCCAGAGGCTACCGGAGACCTGGAACTCCACGTGGGTCGTGCGCGCTGGGACCACCAGAGTAGGGTGTCCGCGGCCACGTGGTGAGGAGCGTTTGTATGGTCTGTGCAGAGAGGAGAGAACAGGGATAAACAGACACATAGTTGACAGGCTACAGAAGAGGCTACGCTAATGCAAAGGAGATTGGAATGACAAGTGGACTACACGTCTCGAATGTTCAGAAAGTTAAGCTACGTAGCAAGAATCTTATTGACTAAAATGATTAAAATGATACAGTACTGCTGAAGTAGGCCAGCTGGCAGTGGGTGCGTTGTTGACACTACACTAATCAAGTCGTTCCGTTGAGTGTAATAGTTTCTGCAGTGTTGCTATTCGGGGGCTAGCAGGCTAGCTAGCAGTGTTGTTTACGTTACGTTGCGTTAAAATAACGACAATAGATGGCTAGCGAACCTAGAAAATCGCTCTAGACTACACAATTATCTTTGATACAAAGACGGCTATGTATATATATATATATATGCCATTTAGCAGACGCTTTTATCCAAAGCGACTTACAGTCATGTGTGCATACATTCTATGTATGGGTGGTCCCGGGGATCGAACCCACTACCCTGGCGTTACAAGCGCCATGCTCTACCAACTGAGCTACAGAAGGACCGTAGCTAGCTAGCTAAGTAGCTAGCTACGATCAAACAAATCAAACCGTTGTACTGTAATGAAATGAAGTGAAAATGTGATACTACCTGTGAATGCGACCGGGTAGTTGAGTTCTATACAGAAGACGTTGGCTAGCGTTGGCTAGCTAGCAGAGTCTCCTACTTTAAGGACGACAAATAGCTGGCTAGCTAACCTCGGTAAATTAAGATAATCACTCTAAGACTACACACTCTAAACCTAAACAACACAATTATCTTGGATACGATGATACGAAGACAGCAAAGACAGCTATGTAGCTAGCTAACACTAAACTAATCAAGTTGTTCAGTTGAGTGTAATAGTTTCTCCAGTGCAGCTAATCAGTGGACGTTAGCTAGCTGGCTAGTGAAGACTACGTTAGGACGGCGAAATACGATAATTACACAATTATCTTTGATACAAAGACTCAGTGAGCTTAGACTCAGTGAGCTTAGCCTTGCTATTGAGAAAGGCCGCCGTAGGCAGACATGGCTCTCAAAAGAAGACAGTCTATGTGCTCACTGCCCACAAAATGAGGTGGAAACTGAGCTGCACTTCTGTCACGACTCCCGCCGAAGTTGGCTCCCTGTTCAGGCGGCGCTCGGTGGTCGTCATCACCATCCTACTAGCCGCCACCGATCCCTTTTCCCTTTTCTGTTAGTTTAGTCTTATGCGTGGGACCTGTTCTTACCTATTTAAACTTGTGTAGCCCTGTTCTTACCTATTTAAACTTGTGTAGCCCTGTTCTTACCTATTTAAACTTGTGTAGCCCTGTTCTTACCTATTTAAACTTGTGTAGCCCTGTTCTTACCTATTTAAACTTGTGTAGCCCTGTTCTTACCTATTTAAACTTGTGTAGCCCTGTTCTTACCTATTTAAACTTGTGTAGCCCTGTTCTTACCTATTTAAACTTGTGTAGCCCTGTTCTTACCTATTTAAACTTGTGTAGCCCTGTTCTTACCTATTTAAACTTGTGTAGCCCTGTTCTTACCTATTTAAACTTGTGTAGCCCTGTTCTTACCTATTTAAACTTGTGTAGCCCTGTTCTTACCTATTTAAACTTGTGTAGCCCTGTTCTTACCTATTTAAACTTGTGTAACCCTGTTCTTGTTATGCAGGTGAATGAGGACCCAAAAGCGACTTGGCGAAAACAGAGTTTTTAATCCAGTAAAGATACTTTACAAAACAAAAGGCATAATACTACTCGTAAAGACGAGAACAGACTGGAGACTTGATCAAGAACTGCAGGTTGCCTCGGGAAGGCACTTGAACCTAGCAGATTCAGACACCTGCTCACCACGCAGCATCTGAGGGAAACACGACACGACAGGGCAATACATAGACACAGCACGGTGAATTATAGACAAGGATCCGACAGGGCAGGAACGGAAAACAAGGAGAGAAATAGGGACTCTAATCAGGGAAAAGGATCGGGAACAGGTGTGGGAAGACTAAATGATTGATTAGGGGAATAGGAACAGCTGGGAGCAGGAACGGAACGATAGAGAGAAGAGAGAGCGAGAGAGTGAGAGAGGGAGGGGAGAGAGAGGGATAGAAAGAGGGAAAGAACCTAATAAGACCAGCAGAGGGAAACGAATAGAAGGGGAAGCACAGGGACAAGACATGATAATCAATGACAAAACATGACAGTACCCCCACTCACCGAGCGCCTCCTGGCGCACTCGAGGAGGAACCCTGGCGGCAACGGAGGAAATCATCAATAAGCGAACGGTCCAGCACGTCCCGAGACGGAACCCAACTCCTCTCCTCAGGACCGTAACCCTCCCAATCCACTAAGTATTGGTGACCCCGTCCCCGAGAACGCATGTCCATGATCTTACGTACCTTGTAAATAGGTGCGCTCTCGACAAGGACGGGAGGGGGAGGGAAGACGAACGGGGGTGCGAAGAAAGGGCTTGACACAGGAGACATGGAAGACAGGATGGACGCGACGAAGATGTCGCGGAAGAAGCAGTCGCACAGCGACAGGATTGACGACCTGGGAGACACGGAACGGACCAATGAACCGCGGAGTCAACTTA
Organism: Oncorhynchus gorbuscha; assembly: GCF_021184085.1. Classification (NCBI taxonomy): domain Eukaryota; kingdom Metazoa; phylum Chordata; class Actinopteri; order Salmoniformes; family Salmonidae; genus Oncorhynchus; species Oncorhynchus gorbuscha. Next base: position 103,802,565 of record NC_060175.1, on the reverse strand, counting down.
CGAGAAGCTGTCGTAAGAGGAAGGTTGCGAGTGGAAAGCCACACTCTCTGGCCGCAACAATACCTTGGACTCTTAATCCTGCGTTTATTGGCGGCTCTCACAGTCTGTGCCCTGTAACGGCAAAGTGCAGACCTCACCCTCCTCCAGGTGCGCTCACAACGTTGGACAAACGCTTGAGCGGAGGGAACGCTGGACTCGGCAAGCTGGGATGAGAACAGAGGAGGCTGGTAACCCAGACTACTCTGAAACGGAGATAACCCGGTAGCAGACGAAGGAAGCGAGTTGTGAGCGTATTCTGCCCAGGGGAGCTGTTCTGCCCAAGACGCAGGGTTTCTGAAAGAAAGGCTGCGTAGTATGCGACAATCGTCTGATTGGCCCTCTCTGCTTGACCGTTAGACTGGGGATGAAACCCGGAAGAGAGACTGACGGACGCACCAATCAAACGACAGAACTCCCTCCAAAACTGTGACGTGAATTGCGGGCCTCTGTCTGAAACGGCGTCTAACGGGAGGCCATGAATTCTGAACACATTCTCGATGATGATTTGTGCCGTCTCCTTAGCGGAAGGAAGTTTAGCGAGGGGAATGAAATGTGCCGCCTTAGAGAACCTATCGACAACCGTAAGAATCACAGTCTTCCCCGCAGACAAAGGCAGACCGGTAATGAAGTCTAGGGCGATGTGAGACCATGGTCGAGAAGGAATGGGGAGCGGTCTGAGACGACCGGCAGGAGGAGAGTTACCCGACTTAGTCTGCGCGCAGTCCGAACAAGCAGCCACGAAACGGCGTGTGTCACGCTCCTGAGTCGGCCACCAAAAGCGCTGGCGAATAGACGCAAGAGTGCCTCGAACACCGGGATGACCAGCTAACTTGGCAGAGTGAGCCCACTGAAGAACAGCCAGACGAGTGGAAACAGGAACGAAAAGGAGGTTACTAGGACAAGCGCGCGCGACGCAGTGTGCGTGAGTGCTTGCTTAACCTGTCTTTCAATTCCCCAGACTGTTAACCCGACAACACGCCCATAAGGAAGAATCCCCTCGGGATCAGTAGAAGCCACAGAAGAACTAAACAGACGGGATAAGGCATCAGGCTTGGTGTTTTTGCTACCCGGACGGTAAGAAATCACAAACTCGAAACGAGCGAAAAACAACGCCCAACGAGCTTGACGGGCATTAAGTCGTTTGGCAGAACGGATGTACTCAAGGTTCTTATGGTCTGTCCAAACGACAAAAGGAACGGTCGCCCCCTCCAACCACTGTCGCCATTCGCCTAGGGCTAAGCGGATGGCGAGCAGTTCACGGTTACCCACATCATAGTTGCGCTCAGATGGCGACAGGCGATGAGAAAAATAAGCGCAAGGATTAACCTTATCGTCAGACTGGAAGCGCTGGGATAGAATGGCTCCCACGCCTACCTCTGAAGCGTCAACCTCGACAATGAATTGTCTAGTGACGTCAGGAGTAACGAGGATAGGAGCGGACGTAAAACGTTCTTTTAGAAGATCAAAAGCTCCCTGGGCGGAACCGGACCACTTAAAACACGTCTTGACAGAAGTAAGAGCTGTGAGAGGGCAGCAACTTGACCGAAATTACGAATGAAACGCCGATAGAAATTAGCGAAACCTAAAAAGCGCTGCAACTCGACACGTGACCTTGGAACGGGCCAATCACTGACAGCTTGGACCTTAGCGGAATCCATCTGAATGCCTTCAGCGGAAATAACGGAACCGAGAAAAGTAACGGAGGAGACATGAAAAGAGCACTTCTCAGCCTTTACGTAGAGACAATTCTCTAAAAGGCGCTGTAGAACACGTCGAACGTGCTGAACATGAATCTCGAGTGACGGTGAAAAAATCAGGATATCGTCAAGATAGACAAAAACAAAGATGTTCAGCATGTCTCTCAGAACATCATTAACTAATGCCTGAAAAACAGCTGGCGCATTGGCGAGACCAAACGGCAGAACCCGGTACTCAAAATGCCCTAACGGAGTGTTAAACGCCGTTTTCCACTCGTCCCCCTCTCTGATGCGCACGAGATGGTAAGCGTTACGAAGGTCCAACTTAGTAAAGCACCTGGCTCCCTGCAGAATCTCGAAGGCTGATGACATAAGGGGAAGCGGATAACGATTCTTAACCGTTATGTCATTCAGCCCTCGATAATCCACGCAGGGGCGCAGAGTACCGTCCTTCTTCTTAACAAAAAAGAACCCCGCCCCGGCCGGAGAGGAAGAAGGCACTATGGTACCGGTGTCAAGAGACACAGATAAATAATCCTCGAGAGCCTTACGTTCGGGAGCCGACAGAGAGTATAGTCTACCCCGAGGAGGAGTGGTCCCCGGAAGGAGATCAATACTACAATCATACGACCGGTGAGGAGGAAGGGAGTTGGCTCGGGACCGACTGAAGACCGTGCGCAGATCATGATATTCCTCCGGCACTCCTGTCAAATCGCCAGGTTCCTCCTGAGAAGTGGGGACAGAAGAAATGGGAGGGATGGCAGACATTAAACACTTCACATGACAAGAAACGTTCCAGGATAGGATAGAATTACTAGACCAATTAATAGAAGGATTATGACATACTAGCCAGGGATGACCCAAAACAACAGGTGTAAAAGGTGAACGAAAAATCAAAAAAGAAATAGTCTCACTGTGGTTACCAGATACTGTGAGAGTTAAAGGTAGTGTCTCAAATCTGATACTGGGAAGATGACTACCATCTAAGGCAAACATGGGCGTAGGCTTGTCTAACTGTCTGAAAGGAATGTCATGTTTCCGAGCCCATGCTTCCTCCATGAAACAACCCTCAGCCCCAGAGTCAATCAAGGCACTGCATGTAGCACCCGAACCGGTCCAGCGTAGATGGACCGACATAGTAGTACAGGATCTAGATGAAGAGACCTGAGTAGTAGCGCTCACCAGTATCCCTCCGCTTACTGATGAGCTCTGGCCTTTTACTGGACATGAATTGACAAAATGTCCATCAAATCCGCAATAGAGGCACAGGCGGTTGGTGATCCTCCGTTCCCTCTCCTTGGTCGAGATGCGAATACCTCCCAGCTGCATGGGCTCAGTCTCTGAGCCAGAGGAGGGAGATGGTTGTGATGCGGAGCAGGAAACACCGTTGACGCGAGCTCTCTTCCACGAGCTTGGTGACGAAGATCTACCCGTCGTTCTATGCGGATGGCGAGAGCAATCAAAGAGTCCACACTGGAAGGAACCTCCCGAGAGAGAATCTCATCTTTGACCACTGCGTGGAGTCCCTCCAGAAAACGAGCGAGCAGCGCCGGCTCGTTCCAGTCACTAGAGGCAGCAAGAGTGCGAAACTCTATAGAGTAATCCGTTATGGATCGATCACCTTGGCATAGGGAAGCCAGGGCCCTAGAAGCCTCCCCACCAAAAACTGAACGGTCAAAAACCCGAATCATCTCCTCTTTAAAGTTCTGGTAATTGTTAGAACAATCAGCCCTTGCCTCCCAGATAGCTGTGCCCCACTCTCGAGCCCGGCCAGTAAGGAGTGAAATGACGTAAGCAACCCGAGCTCTCTCGCTAGAGTATGTGTTGGGTTGGAGAGAGAACACAATATCACACTGGGTGAGAAAGGAGCGGCACTCCGTGGGCTGCCCGGAGTAGCAAGGTGGGTTATTAACCCTAGGTTCCGGAGGCTCGGCAGGCCAGGAAGTAACAGGTGGCACGAGACGAAGACTCTGGAACTGTCCAGAGAGGTCGGAAACCTGAGCGGCCAGGTTCTCCACGGCATGGCGAGCAGCAGACAATTCCTGCTCGTGTCTGCCGAGCATGGCTCCTTGGATCTCGACGGCAGTGTTACGAGCATCTGTAGTCGCTGGGTCCATTCCTTGGTCGGATCCTTCTGTTATGCAGGTGAATGAGGACCCAAAAGCGACTTGGCGAAAACAGAGTTTTTAATCCAGTAAAGATACTTTACAAAACAAAAGGCATAATACTACTCGTAAAGACGAGAACAGACTGGAGACTTGATCAAGAACTGCAGGTTGCCTCGGGAAGGCACTTGAACCTAGCAGACTCAGACACCTGCTCACCACGCAGCATCTGAGGGAAACACGACACGACAGGGCAATACATAGACACAGCACGGTGAATTATAGACAAGGATCCGACAGGGCAGGAACGGAAAACAAGGAGAGAAATAGGGACTCTAATCAGGGAAAAGGATCGGGAACAGGTGTGGGAAGACTAAATGATTGATTAGGGGAATAGGAACAGCTGGGAGCAGGAACGGAACGATAGAGAGAAGAGAGAGCGAGAGAGTGAGAGAGGGAGGGGGAGAGAGAGGGATAGAAAGAGGGAAAGAACCTAATAAGACCAGCAGAGGGAAACGAATAGAAGGGGAAGCACAGGGACAAGACATGATAATCAATGACAAAACATGACAGTTCTTACCTATTTAAACTTGTGTAACCCTGTTCTTACCTATTTAAACTTGTGTAGCCCTGTTCTTACCTATTTAAACTTGTGTAGCCCTGTTCTTACCTATTTAAACTTGTGTAGCCCTGTTCTTACCTATTTAAACTTGTGTAACCCTGTTCTTACCTATTTAAACTTGTGTAGCCCTGTTCTTTCCTATTTAAACTTGTGTAGCCCTGTTCTTACCTATTTAAACTTGTGTAGCCCTGTTCTTACCTATTTAAACTTGTGTAGCCCTGTTCTTACCTATTTAAACATGTGTAGCCCTGTTCTTACCTATTTAAACTTGTGTAGCCCTGTTCTTACCTATTTAAACTTGTGTAGCCCTGTTCTTACCTATTTAAACTTGTGTAGCCCTGTTCTTACCTATTTAAACTTGTGTAACCCTGTTCTTACCTATTTAAACTTGTGTAACCCTGTTCTTACCTATTTAAACTTGTGTAGCCCTGTTCATACCTATTTAAACTTGTGTAGCCCTGTTCTTACCTATTTAAACTTGTGTAGCCCTGTTCTTACCTATTTAAACTTGTGTAGCCCTGTTCTTACCTATTTAAACATGTGTAGCCCTGTTCTTACCTATTTAAACTTGTGTAGCCCTGTTCTTACCTATTTAAACTTGTGTAGCCCTGTTCTTACCTATTTAAACTTGTGTAGCCCTGTTCTTACCTATTTAAACTTGTGTAACCCTGTTCTTACCTATTTAAACTTGTGTAACCCTGTTCTTACCTATTTAAACTTGTGTAGCCCTGTTCATACCTATTTAAACTTGTGTAGCCCTGTTCTTACCTATTTAAACTTGTGTAGCCCTGTTCTTACCTATTTAAACTTGTGTAGCCCTGTTCTTACCTATTTAAACTTGTGTAACCCTGTTCTTACCTATTTAAACTTGTGTAGCCCTGTTCTTACCTATTTAAACTTGTGTAACCCTGTTCTTACCTATTTAAACTTGTGTAACCCTGTTCTTACCTATTTAAACTTGTGTAACCCTGTTCTTACCTATTTAAACTTGTGTAGCCCTGTTCATACCTATTTAAACTTGTGTAGCCCTGTTCTTACCTATTTAAACTTGTGTAGCCCTGTTCTTACCTATTTAAACTTGTGTAGCCCTGTTCTTACCTATTTAAACTTGTGTAACCCTGTTCTTACCTATTTAAACTTGTGTAGCCCTGTTCTTACCTATTTAAACTTGTGTAACCCTGTTCTTACCTATTTAAACTTGTGTAGCCCTGTTCTTACCTATTTAAACTTGTGTAGCCCTGTTCTTACCTATTTAAACTTGTGTAACCCTGTTCTTACCTATTTAAACTTGTGTAGCCCTGTTCTTACCTATTTAAACTTGTGTAGCCCTGTTCTTACCTATTTAAACTTGTGTAACCCTGTTCTTACCTATTTAAACTTGTGTAGCCCTGTTCTTACCTATTTAAACTTGTGTAGCCCTGTTCTTACCTATTTAAACTTGTGTAGCCCTGTTCTTACCTATTTAAACTTGTGTAGCCCTGTTCTTACCTATTTAAACTTGTGTAGCCCTGTTCTTACCTATTTAAACTTGTGTAGCCCTGTTCTTACCTATTTAAACTTGTGTAGCCCTGTTCTTACCTTTTAAACTTGTGTAGCCCTGTTCTTACCTATTTAAACTTGTGTAACCCTGTTCTTACCTATTTAAACTTGTGTAGCCCTGTTCTTACCTATTTAAACTTGTGTAGCCCTGTTCTTACCTATTTAAACTTGTGTAGCTCTGTTCTTACCTATTTAAACTTGTGTAGCCCTGTTCTTACCTATTTAAACTTGTGTAGCCCTGTTCTTACCTATTTAAACTTGACCATTTTGTGCCGGATTAATAAAGTGCATTTCTCCGTGAACCCGCTGCTCTCTTCGCCTGATTCCTACCTTCCCCTCCTCAGCCGTTACAACTTCCTAAACTGTACTGAATCAATAAAATGCAATTGTAGCTTATGCTTACCATAAACCCACCGCCATATGGGGCACTCTATTCACAACGTTGATATCAGCAAACCGCTCGCCCACTTGACGCCATAATTCCTGCCATCTGCCTGGTACAGTTGAAACCAGGATTCACTCCATTGTGCCAATAGCCATCAAAGGTGAGCATTTGCCCACTGAAATCGGTACGATACAGAACTGCATTTAGGTTAAGACCCTGGTGAAGACGACGAGCACGCAGATGAGTTTCCCTGAGACGGTTTCTGACAGTTAATGTAGAAATTCTTCAGTACTTCCTAACCTCCTGCCAAATGAATGACCATATTAGAGACACATATTTCCCTCAGATTACACAAACCCACAAAGAATTCAAAAACAAATCCAATTTTGATAAACTCCCATATCTACTGGGTGAAATTCCACAGTGTGACATCACAACAGCACAATGTGTGACCTGTTGCCACAAGAAAAGGGCAACCAGTGAAGAACACACACCATTGTAAATACAACCCATATTTATGCTTATTCATTTTCCCTTTCATACTTTAACTAGTTGCACATTGTTACAGCGCTGTACTTATACATAAAATGACATTTGAAATGTCTTTATTATTTTGAAACTTTTGTAAGCGTAATGTTTACAGTTAATTGTTTATTGATTATTATCTATTTCACTTGCTATGGCAATATGTTTCACATGCTAATAAAGCTCTTCAGTTGAAATTAAACTGAGAGAGAGAGAGAGAGAGAGAGAGAGAGAGAGAGAGTGAGAGTCCCCATTTTTTACGTAAACATGAATGTGGATGTGTGTGCGTTTGTGCGACATTCGAAAAGCAATTACATAGAACAAAGGGGGAATAAAACACTAGATCCAGTAAGTGGTTGCCAGTAGTTCATTGTGGGTAGGTTAATAAAATGGAACATTGTCACAAAAAGGTAATGCATTCTGCTGTTATGCCTTCTGCAATGCATTTTTTAAACTAATTTACTATTAGGTAACTGTTTCAACAGTATTTTGGGGGGTTTACTGAACTTTTCCGTCAAACTTTTACCTAAACAAAAATAACAATAATCTTACCCCAAATTTACCTCCAATTTGAGAAAATCTTGGCAAAAATTATTGTCTGATATGGAAATTAAACTTATACTGAACAAAAATTATACATGTAAAGTGTTATTCCCATGTTTCATGACATGAAACAAAAGATGCCGGAAAATGTTGTTTTAAGGAATTTGGCAGTACGTCCAAGCGGCCACACAAATGCAGACCATGTGTCACCACGCCCCGGACCTCCACATCCAGCTTCTTCACCTGCGGGATCGTCCCAGACCAACCACCCAGACTGCTGAAGAAAATAAAATATTTTGGGGGGGAAAAACTCATTTTGATTGGCTGGGCCTGACTCCCCAGTGGGTGGCTGGGAGTGGGTGGCTGGGAGCCATGGCTGTGCCCCTGACCAGTCATGTGAAATCCATAGATTAGGGCCTAGTTTATTTATTTAAATTGACCAATTTCCTTAAATGAACTGTAACTCAGTAAAAGCGGTGACATTCTTACGTGTTGTGTTAGTATTTTGGTTCATTCTATGTATTATGTTATTATATTATTTAAAAAGTCTCCAGTTACACACGCACCAGGTCACTGACCTCCCTGTAGGCTGTCGGATATCAGGCCTACCACCGTCAGGCCTACCACCGTCAGGTCTACCACCGTCAGGCCTACCACCGTCAGGCCTACCACCGTCAGGCCTACCATCGTCATGTCGTCAGCAAACTTGATGATGGTGTTGGAGACATGCCTAAATACTGTATATTTCACAGAGGTAGAGCTACAGATAAATACACAATCAGTGTACTAAAATGGTCTCCTTCTGCAGCCAATCCAAGAGATTTTCCTCAACCCAGTAGAGTTGTGTTGAACACAGTGTATTTACATGCTTGTTCAATATGCAGACCTCATTACTCACATAACTCAGTAGTAAACTTGTTAAAAATGGACCCACATTACTTAAGATGCTAAAAATATTATAAAAGTTCCTCAAGCCGTAATTTAATATTGGCAATCAATCAATACAATCAATCAATGCAATCATTCAATTAATCAATACAATCAATCAATCAATACAATCAATTAATCAATACGATCAATCAATACAATTAATCAATACGATCAATCAATACAATTAATCAATACGATCAATCAATACAATCAATCAATACAATCAATCAATACAATTAATCAATACGATCAATCAATACAATTAATCAATACGATCAATCAATCAATACAATTAATCAATACGATCAATCAATACAATCAATCAATACAATCAATCAATCAATACAATCAATCAATACAATTAATCAATACGATCAATCAATCAATACAATCAATCAATACAATCAATCAATACAATCCATCAATACAATCAATCAATACAATCAATCAATCAATACAATTAATCAATACAATCAATCATACAATCAATCACACAATAAATACAATCAATCACACAATAAATACAATCAATCACACAATAAATAATATCAGTCAATCAAAACATTCAATCAATACAATCAATAAAAGTATTTTTCATTTTTCATCAGCCGATGTCACAAACTGCTGCACAGCGATGTGTAACACTGTGTGCACCCGTATCATTTAACTCAAGTATTTAAACATTTACTACAAGTATTTAAACAAAAACTCATAATGACTAATTTAATCATTATTCAATAATCAAGATTATAAATGTAGATAATTGACAAGGAAGCAAGTACACTACTCCTCTGGCTGAAAAGTGAGGAGAGGAATCTAAAAGTTAACTTTTTAATCAATTTAAAGAAAATTAAATATTTACAGTTGGCAGGCCGAAAGAGACAGGAAATTCAAATAAGCACTCTTCATTTACTGTTGCCCCTAGTTACGACGGATAATGTAATAACACACGGTAACGGGACACACTCTATGTGCCACTGCCAATCACGAAACACTAGCTTTCAAACATCAAATTTAGTGACCAATTTTGTACAAAACACCATCAGCTGTTGATTCGGATTTTAACACATCACACCTTGTGCCAAATTATTACAGTTGATTCGATTCCATGTCATCTGGAAGTTGCAGAGAAACCAGAGGGGAATAAAATTCGTTTTATGAAGCAGGTGTCATGGCAACCACCAGGCTACTCTACTGAGAGTGTGTGTGCGCGGCGCGTTGTGTCAGTTTGGAGCTAATGGATGTGTATGGAGGGCCGGTATGATAAATGTAGTAATTGGAATAACTGATACAAGCAATAACATGAGTTAGTCAGGATGCTAGCTTATTAATAAAAACACATTAGCCAGTCCTTTCATTAATGTGGTTTTCTGTAGCTCAGTTGATAGAGCTCTTGTGACGGCCAGGATAGTTGGATTGATTCCCGAAACCATCAAATCATAAATTATATAAAAGCACGCATCACTTCTATATGAAAATCACAACGCTTGTTTGTTTCAATGCCAGCAGATTGTTTTGCCACTTTTTGGTGCCATTGGATTTATTGGGGGGCTGGCTGTTTTTTTAGTTAAAACCTTTATATTCTCCTGTAATGGCTACCTCAGACAACAGCTTTACTTACCCTGCTATATCCAACGCTGTGTGGATGTTACTTCTCCTGCTCTTCAGCGAAAAGGCAACGTCAGAGTGGAGGGAGAAATAGAGCCTCCTACCACACATATATCTACAGTACCTTCGGGAAGTATTCGGACAGATATGGGGCTGAATCCGGGAGAGTTACAGGTTGAAAACAAGGGAGTTACAGGCTGAAACCAAGAGAGTTACAGGCTGAAACCGGGAGAGTTACAGGCTGAAACCAAGAGAATTACAGGCTGAAGCCGGGAGAGTTACTGGCTGAAACCGGGAGAGTTACAGGCTGAAACCGGGAGAGTTACAGGCTGAAACCGGGAGAGTTACTGGTTGAAACCGGGAGAGTTACAGGCTGAAACCGGGAGAGTTACAGGCTGAAACCGGGAGAGTTACAGGCTGAAACCGGGAGAGTTACTGGTTGAAACCGGGAGAGTTACAGGCTGAAACCGGGAGAGTTACAGGCTGAAACCGGGAGAGTTACTGGTCGAAACCGGGAGAGTTACAGGCTGAACCGGGAGAGTTACAGGCTGAAACCGGGAGAGTTACAGGCTGAAACCGGGAGAGTTACAGGCTGAAACCGGGAGAGTTACTGCGCTAAAACTTTTGCAACTTTTTATTACGTTACATTTTTTTAATAATTTAAACTTCCTCATCAATCTACTAACAATACCCCATAATGACAAAGTGAAAACCGTTTTTAATGTTTTTTATTTTTTTTAAATAAAAACAGAAATACCTTATTTACATAAGTATTGAGACCCTTTGCTATGAGACTCTAAATTGAGCTCAGGTGCATCCGGTTTCTATTGGTCATCCTTGAGATGATTCTACAATTTGATTGGAGTTCACTCACGATAAATTCAATTGATTGGACAGGATATTGAAAGTCACACACCTGTCTATATAAAGGTCCCACAGTTGACAGTGCATGTCAGAGCAAAAACCAAGCCATGAAGTCAAAGGAATTGTCCGTAGAGCTCCGAGACAGGATTGTGTCAAGGCAAAGATCTAGAGAAGGGTAGCAAAAAAATTCTGCAGCATTGAAGGTCCCCAAGAACACAGTGGCCTCCATCATTTTGCAGCATTGAAGGTCCCCTAGAACACAGTGGCCTCCACCATTCTGCAGCATTGAAGGTCCTCAAGAACACAGAGGCCTCCATCATTCTGCAGCATTGAAGGTCCCCAGGAACACAGTGGCCTCCATCATTTTGCAGCATTGAAGGTCCTCAAGAACACAGTGGCCTCCATCATTCTGCAGCATTGAAGGTCCCCAAGAACACAGTGGCCTCCATCATTCTGCAGCATTGAAGGTCCCCAAGAACACAGTGGTCTCCATCATTCTGCAGCATTGAAGGTCCTCAAGAACACAGTGGCCTCCATCATTCTGCAGCATTGAAGGTCCCCAAGAACACAGTGGCCTCCATCATTCTGCAGCATTGAAGGTCCCCAAGAACACAGTGGCCTCCATCATTCTGCAGCATTGAAGGTCCCCAAGAACACAGAGGCCTCCATCATTCTTAAATGGAAGAAGTTTGGAACAACCAAGACTCTTCCTAGTGCTGGCCGCACGAAACTCACCAACTCACCAAATACAGCTGTGCCAAGCTTATAGCGTCATACCCAAGAAGAATCGATGTTGTAATCAATGCCAAAGGTGCTTCAGAGTTAGGGGTCTGAATACTTGTGTAAATGTGATCTTTACATCATGAATTTGTAATATACTTGAAAAAAAAATGAAAAAAATTCTACAACCTTTTTTTTACCTAAGACATTGTTAGGAATTGTATTGATGAGGAAAACAACTATTTAATCTATTTAAGTACAAAATGTGAAAAAGTTAAGAGGTATGAACACTTTCCGGAGGCTATATATTTCACACATCCCACTATATCTACCACACAGCCTGCTATATCTACCACACAGCCCACTATATCTACCACAGAGCCTGCTATATATACCACACAGCCCACTATATCTACCACACATCCCACTATATCTACCACACAGCCCACTATATCTACCACACATCCCGCTATATCTACCACACAGCCCACTATATATACCACACAGCCCACTATATATACCACACAGCCCACTATATATACCACACAGCCCACTATATATACCACACAGCCCACTATATCTACCACACAGCCCACTATATCTACCACAGAGCCTGCTATATCTACCACACAGCCTGCTATACCTACCACACAGCCCACTATATCTACCACACAGCCCACTATATCTACCACACAGCCTGCTATATCTACCACAGAGCCTGCTATATCTACCACACAGCCTGCTATATCTACCACACAGCCTGCTATATCTACCACAGAGCCTGCTATATCTACCACACAGCCTGCTATATCTACCACAGAGCCCACTATATCTACCACACAGCCTGCTATATCTACCACAGAGCCCACTATATCTACCACACAGCCTGCTATATCTACCACAGAGCCCACTATATCTACCACACAGCCTGCTATATCTACCACACAGCCCACTATATATTTCACACAGCTTGCTATTTCTACCACACAGCCCACTACATCTACCACACAGCCTGCTATATTTATCTTCCGATTGCCTTCAAAAATTGTGGGCAAGTGTACCTAGAAGAATTGATGCTGTTTTGAAGGTGAAGGCAGTTCACACCAAATATGGTATGTGTAGTGGTCCTCTGTAGTGGGCCAATGTAGTGATCCTCTGTAGTGGTCCTCTGTAGTGGGCCAATGTAGTGGTCCTCTGTAGTGGTCCTCTGTAGTGGTCCTCTGTAGTGGTCCTCTGTAGTGGTCCTCTGTAGCGGTCCTCTGTAGCGGTCCTCTGTAGTGGTCCTCTGTAGTGGTCCTCTGTAGTGGTCCTCTGTAGTGGTCCTCTGTAGTGGTCCTCTGTAGCGGTCCTCTGTAGTGGGCCAATGTAGTGGTCCTCTGTAGTGGTCCTCTGTAGTGGTCCTCTGTAGTGGTCCTCTGTAGTGGTCCTCTGTAGCGGTCCTCTGTAGCGGTCCTCTGTAGTGGTCCTCTGTAGTGGTCCTCTGTAGTGGTCCTCTGTAGTGGTTCTCTGTCGTGGTCCTCTGTAGTGGGCCTCTGTAGTGGTTCTCTGTAGTGGGCCTCTGTAGTGGTTCTCTGTTGTGATTCTTGTAGTGGTCCTCTGTAGTGGTCCTCTGTTGTGATTCTTGTAGTGGTCCTCTTTAGTGGTCCGCTGTTGTGATTCTTGTAGTGGTTCTCTGTCGTGGTCCTCTGTAGTGATTCTTGTTGTGGTCCTCTGTTGTGTTCCTCTGTAGTGATTCTTGTTGTGGGCCTCTGTCGTGGTCCTCTGTAGTGGGCCTCTGTAGTGGTTCTCTGTAGTGGTCCTCTGTAGTGGGCCTCTGTCGTGGTCCTCTGTAGTGGTCCTCTGTAGTGGTTCTCTGTCGTGGTCCTCTGTAGTGATTCCTGTCGTTGTCCTCTGTTGTGATTCTTGTAGTGGTCCTCTTTAGTGGTTCTCTGTAGTGGTTCTCTGTCGTGGTCCTCTGTAGTGGGCCTCTGTAGTGGTTCTCTGTAGTGGTCCTCTGTAGTGGTCCTCTGTAGTGGTCCTCTGTCGTGGTCCTCTGTAGTGGGCCTCTGTCGTGGTCCTCTTTAGTGGTCCTCTTTAGTGGTCCTCTGTAGTGGGCCTCTGTAGTGGGCCTCTGTCGTGGTCCTCTGTAGTGGTCCTCTGTTGTGGTCCTCTGTTGTGGTCCCCTGTAGTGGTCCTCTGTAGTGGTCCTCTGTTGTGGTCCTCTGTTGTGGTCCTCTGTAGTGATTCTTGTTGTGGTCCTCTGTTGTGGTTCTCTGTAGTGGTCCTATTTAGTTATTCTTGTTGTGGTCCTCTGTAGTGGTCCTCTGTTGTGATTCTTGTAGTGGTCCTCTGTAGTGGTCCTCTGTTGTGATTCTTGTAGTGGTCCTCTTTAGTGGTCCTCTGTTGTGATTCTTGTAGTGGTTCTCTGTCGTGGTCCTCTGTAGTGATTCTTGTTGTGGGCCTCTGTCGTGGTCCTCTGTAGTGGGCCTCTGTAGTGGTTCTCTGTAGTGGTCCTCTGTAGTGGGCCTCTGTCGTGGTCCTCTGTAGTGGTCCTCTGTAGTGGTTCTCTGTCGTGGTCCTCTGTAGTGATTCCTGTCGTTGTCCTCTGTTGTGATTCTTGTAGTGGTCCTCTTTAGTGGTTCTCTGTAGTGGTTCTCTGTCGTGGTCCTCTGTAGTGGGCCTCTGTAGTGGTTCTCTGTAGTGGTCCTCTGTAGTGGTCCTCTGTAGTGGTCCTCTGTCGTGGTCCTCTGTAGTGGGCCTCTGTCGTGGTCCTCTTTAGTGGTCCTCTATAGTGGTCCTCTGTAGTGGGCCTCTGTAGTGGGCCTCTGTCGTGGTCCTCTGTAGTGGTCCTCTGTTGTGGTCCTCTGTTGTGGTCCCCTGTAGTGGTCCTCTGTAGTGGTCCTCTGTTGTGGTCCTCTGTTGTGGTCCTCTGTAGTGATTCTTGTTGTGGTCCTCTGTTGTGGTTCTCTGTAGTGGTCCTATTTAGTTATTCTTGTTGTGGTCCTCTGTTGTGGTCCTCTGTTGTGGTCCTCTGTAGTGGTCCTCTGTAGTGGTCCTCTGTAGTGGTTCTCTGTAGTTGTCCTCTGTAGTGGTCCTCTGTAGTGGTTCTCTGTAGTGGGCCTCTGTAGTGGTCCTCTGTAGTGGTTCTCTGTAGTGGTCCTATTTAGTTATTCTTGTTGTGGTCCTCTGTTGTGGTCCTCTGCAGTGGGCCTCTGTAGTGGTCCTCTGTTGTGGTCCTCTGTAGTGGTCCTCTGTAGTGGTCCTCTGTAGTGGTTCTCTGTAGTTGTCCTTTGTAGTGGTCCTCTGTAGTGGTTCTCTGTAGTGGGCCTCTGTAGTGGTCCTCTGTAGTGGTTCTCTGTAGTGGTCCTCTGTAGTGGTCCTCTGTAGTGGGCCTCTGTAGTGGGCCTCTGTAGTGGGCCTCTGTAGTGGTCCTCTGTAGTGGTCCTCTGTAGTGGGCCTCTGTCGTGGTCCTCTTTAGTGGTCCTCTTTAGTGGTCCTCTGTAGTGGGCCTCTGTAGTGGGCCTCTGTCGTGGTCCTCTGTAGTGGTCCTCTGTTGTGGTCCTCTGTTGTGGTCCCCTGTAGTGGTCCTCTGTAGTGGTCCTCTGTTGTGGTCCTCTGTTGTGGTCCTCTGTAGTGATTCTTGTTGTGGTCCTCTGTTGTGGTTCTCTGTAGTGGTCCTATTTAGTTATTCTTGTTGTGGTCCTCTGTTGTGGTCCTCTGTTGTGGTCCTCTGTAGTGGTCCTCTGTAGTGGTCCTCTGTAGTGGTTCTCTGTAGTTGTCCTCTGTAGTGGTCCTCTGTAGTGGTTCTCTGTAGTGATTCTTGTTGTGGTCCTCTGTTGTGGTTCTCTGTAGTGGTCCTATTTAGTTATTCTTGTTGTGGTCCTCTGTAGTGGTCCTCTGTTGTGATTCTTGTAGTGGTCCTCTGTAGTGGTCCTCTGTTGTGATTCTTGTAGTGGTCCTCTTTAGTGGTCCTCTGTTGTGATTCTTGTAGTGGTTCTCTGTCGTGGTCCTCTGTAGTGATTCTTGTTGTGGGCCTCTGTCGTGGTCCTCTGTAGTGGGCCTCTGTAGTGGTTCTCTGTAGTGGTCCTCTGTAGTGGGCCTCTGTCGTGGTCCTCTGTAGTGGTCCTCTGTAGTGGTTCTCTGTCGTGGTCCTCTGTAGTGATTCCTGTCGTTGTCCTCTGTTGTGATTCTTGTAGTGGTCCTCTTTAGTGGTTCTCTGTAGTGGTTCTCTGTCGTGGTCCTCTGTAGTGGGCCTCTGTAGTGGTTCTCTGTAGTGGTCCTCTGTAGTGGTCCTCTGTAGTGGTCCTCTGTCGTGGTCCTCTGTAGTGGGCCTCTGTCGTGGTCCTCTTTAGTGGTCCTCTATAGTGGTCCTCTGTAGTGGGCCTCTGTAGTGGGCCTCTGTCGTGGTCCTCTGTAGTGGTCCTCTGTTGTGGTCCTCTGTTGTGGTCCCCTGTAGTGGTCCTCTGTAGTGGTCCTCTGTTGTGGTCCTCTGTTGTGGTCCTCTGTAGTGATTCTTGTTGTGGTCCTCTGTTGTGGTTCTCTGTAGTGGTCCTATTTAGTTATTCTTGTTGTGGTCCTCTGTTGTGGTCCTCTGTTGTGGTCCTCTGTAGTGGTCCTCTGTAGTGGTCCTCTGTAGTGGTTCTCTGTAGTTGTCCTCTGTAGTGGTCCTCTGTAGTGGTTCTCTGTAGTGGGCCTCTGTAGTGGTCCTCTGTAGTGGTTCTCTGTAGTGGTCCTATTTAGTTATTCTTGTTGTGGTCCTCTGTTGTGGTCCTCTGCAGTGGGCCTCTGTAGTGGTCCTCTGTTGTGGTCCTCTGTAGTGGTCCTCTGTAGTGGTCCTCTGTAGTGGTTCTCTGTAGTTGTCCTTTGTAGTGGTCCTCTGTAGTGGTTCTCTGTAGTGGGCCTCTGTAGTGGTCCTCTGTAGTGGTTCTCTGTAGTGGTCCTCTGTAGTGGTCCTCTGTAGTGGGCCTCTGTAGTGGGCCTCTGTAGTGGGCCTCTGTAGTGGTCCTCTGTAGTGGTCCTCTGTAGTGGGCCTCTGTCGTGGTCCTCTTTAGTGGTCCTCTTTAGTGGTCCTCTGTAGTGGGCCTCTGTAGTGGGCCTCTGTCGTGGTCCTCTGTAGTGGTCCTCTGTTGTGGTCCTCTGTTGTGGTCCCCTGTAGTGGTCCTCTGTAGTGGTCCTCTGTTGTGGTCCTCTGTTGTGGTCCTCTGTAGTGATTCTTGTTGTGGTCCTCTGTTGTGGTTCTCTGTAGTGGTCCTATTTAGTTATTCTTGTTGTGGTCCTCTGTTGTGGTCCTCTGTTGTGGTCCTCTGTAGTGGTCCTCTGTAGTGGTCCTCTGTAGTGGTTCTCTGTAGTTGTCCTCTGTAGTGGTCCTCTGTAGTGGTTCTCTGTAGTGGGCCTCTGTAGTGGTCCTCTGTAGTGGTTCTCTGTAGTGGTCCTATTTAGTTATTCTTGTTGTGGTCCTCTGTTGTGGTCCTCTGCAGTGGGCCTCTGTAGTGGTCCTCTGTTGTGGTCCTCTGTAGTGGTCCTCTGTAGTGGTCCTCTGTAGTGGTTCTCTGTAGTTGTCCTTTGTAGTGGTCCTCTGTAGTGGTTCTCTGTAGTGGGCCTCTGTAGTGGTCCTCTGTAGTGGTTCTCTGTAGTGGGCCTCTGTAGTGGTCCTCTGTAGTGGGCCTCTGTAGTGGGCCTCTGTAGTGGGCCTCTGTAGTGGTCCTCTGTACATTTACATTACATTTAAGTCATTTAGCAGACGCTCTTATCCAGAGCGACTTACAAATTGGTGCATTCACCTTATGACATCCAGTGGGACAGTCACTTAACAATAGAGCATCTAAAACTTAGGGGGGTTGGGGTGAGAGGGATTACTTAACCTATCCTAGGTATTCCTTAAAGAGGTGGGGTTTCAGGTGTCTCCGGAAGGTGGTGATTGACTCCGCTGTCCTGGCGTCGTGAGGGAGTTTGTTCCACCATTGGGGGGCCAGGGCAGCGAACAGTTTTGACTGGGCTGAGCGGGAGCTGTACTTCCTCAGTGGTAGGGAGGCGAGCAGGCCAGAGGTGGATGAACGCAGTGCCCTTGTTTGGGTGTAGGGCCTGATCAGAGCCTGGAGGTACTGAGGTGCCGTTCCCCTCACAGCTCCGTAGGCAAGCACCATGGTCTTGTAGCGGATGCGAGCTTCAACTGGAAGCCAGTGGAGAGAACGGAGGAGCGGGGTGACGTGAGAGAACTTGGGAAGGTTGAACACCAGACGGGCTGCGGCGTTCTGGATGAGTTGAAGGGGTTTAATGGCACAGGCAGGGAGCCCAGCCAACAGCGAGTTGCAGTAATCCAGACGGGAGATGACAAGTGCCTGGATTAGGACCTGTGCCGCTTCCTGTGTGAGGCAGGGTCGTACTCTGCAGATGTTGTAGAGCATGAACCTACAGGAACGGGCCACCGCCTTGATGTTAGTTGAGAACGACAGGGTGTTGTCCAGGATCACGCCAAGGTTCTTGGCGCTCTGGGAGGAGGACACAATGGAGTTGTCAACCGTGATGGCGAGATCATGGAACGGGCAGTCCTTCCCCGGGAGGAAGAGCAGCTCCGTCTTGCCGAGGTTCAACTTGAGGTGGTGATCCGTCATCCACACTGATATGTCTGCCAGACATGCAGAGATGCGATTCGCCACCTGGTCATCGCCACCTGGTCATCGCCACCTGGTCATCAGAAGGGGGAAAGGAGAAGATTAATTGTGTGTCGTCTGCATAGCAATGATAAGAGAGACCATGTGAGGTTATGACAGAGCCAAGTGACTTGGTGTATAGCGAGAATAGGAGAGGGCCAAGAACAGAGCCCTGGGGGACACCAGTGGTGAGAGCGCGTGGTGAGGAGACAGATTCTCGCCACGCCACCTGGTAGGAGCGACCTGTCAGGTAGGACGCAATCCAAGCGTGGGCCGCGCCGGAGATGCCCAACTCGGAGAGGGTGGAGAGGAGGATCTGATGGTTCACAGTATCGAAGGCAGCCGATAGATCTAGAAGGATGAGAGCAGAGGAGAGAGAGTTAGCTTTAGCAGTGCGGAGCGCCTCCGTGATACAGAGGAGAGCAGTCTCAGTTGAATGACTAGTCTTGAAACCTGACTGATTTGGATCAAGAAGGTCATTCAGAGAGAGATAGCGGAGAGCTGGCCAAGGACGGCACGTTCAAGAGTTTTGGAGAGAAAAGAAAGAAGGGATACTGGTCTGTAATTGTTGACATCGGAGGGATCGAGTGTAGGTTTTTTCAGAAGGGGTGCAACTCTCGCTCTCTTGAAGACGGAAGGGACGTAGCCAACGGTCAGGGATGAGTTGATGAGCGAGGTGAGGTAAGGGAGAAGGTCTCCGGAAATGGTCTGGAGAAGAGAGGAGGGGATAGGGTCAAGCGGGCAGGTTGTTGGGCGGCCGGCCGTCACAAGACGCGAGATTTCATCTGGAGAGAGAGGGGAGAAAGAGGTCAGAGCACAGGGTAGGGCAGTGTGAGCAGAACCAGCGGTGTCGTTTGACTTAGCAAACGAGGATCGGATGTCGTCGACCTTCTTTTCAAAATGGTTGACGAAGTCATCTGCAGAGAGGGAGGGGGGGGGCGGAGGATTCAGGAGGGGAGGAGAAGGTGGCAAAGAGCTTCCTAGGGTTAGAGGCAGATGCTTGGAATTTAGCGTGGTAGAAAGTGGCTTTAGCAGCAGAGACAGAGGAGGAAAATGTAGAGAGGAGGGAGTGAAAGGATGCCAGGTCCGCAGGGAGGCGAGTTTTCCTCCATTTCCGCTCGGCTGCCCGGAGCCCTGTTCTGTGAGCTCGCAATGAGTCATCGAGCCACGGAGCGGGAGGGGAGGACCGAGCCGGCCTGGAGGATAGGGGACATAGAGAGTCAAGGGATGCAGAGAGGGAGGAGAGGAGGGTTGAGGAGGCAGAATCAGGAGATAGGTGGGAGAAGGTTTGAGCGGAGGGAAGAGATGATAGGATGGAAGAGGAGAGAGTAGCGGGGGAGAGAGAGCGAAGGTTGGGACGGCGCGATACCATCCGAGTAGGGGCAGTGTGGGAGGAGTTGGATGAGAGCGAGAGGGAAAAGGATACAAGGCAGTGGTCGGAGACTTGGAGGGGAGTTGCAATGAGGTTAGTGGAAGAACAGCATCTAGTAAAGATGAGGTCGAGCGTATTGCCTGCCTTGTGAGTAGGGGGGAAGGTGAGAGGGTGAGGTCAAAAGAGGAGAGGAGTGGAAAGAAGGAGGCAGAGAGGAAAGAGTCAAAGGTAGACGGGGGAGGTTAAAGTCGCCCAGAACTGTGAGAGGTGAGCCGTCCTCAGGAAAGGAGCTTATCAAGGCATCAAGCTCATTGATGAACTCTCCGAGGGAACCTGGAGGCGATAAATGATAAGGATGTTAAGCTTGAAAGGGCTAGTAACTGTGACAGCATGGAATTCAAAGGAGGCGATAGACAGATGGGTAAGGAGAAAGAGAGAATGACCACTTGGGAGAGATGAGGATCCCGGTGCCACCACCCCGCTGACCAGACGCTCTCGGGGTGTGCGAACACGTGGGCGGACGAAGAGAGAGCAGTAGGAGTAGCAGTGTTGTCTGTGGTGATCCATGTTTCCGTCAGTGCCAAGAAGTCGAGGGACTGGAGGGAGGCATAGGCTGAGATGAACTCTGCCTTGTTGACCGCAGATTGGCAGTTCCAGAGGCTACCGGAGACCTGGAACTCCACGTGGGTCGTGCACGCTGGGACCACCAGAGTAGGGTGGCCGCGGCCACGCGGTGAGGAGCGTTTGTATGGTCTGTGCAGAGAGGAGAGAACAGGGATAAACAGACACATAGTTGACAGGCTACAGAAGAGGCTACGCTAATGCAAAGGAGATTGGAATGACAAGTGGACTACACGTCTCGAATGTTCAGAAAGTTAAGCTACGTAGCAAGAATCTTATTGACTAAAATGATTAAAATGATACAGTACTGCTGAAGTAGGCCAGCTGGCAGTGGGTGCGTTGTTGACACTACACTAATCAAGTCGTTCCGTTGAGTGTAATAGTTTCTGCAGTGTTGCTATTCGGGGCTAGCAGGCTAGCTAGCAGTGTTGATTACGTTACGTTGCGTTAAAGAACGACAATAGATGGCTAGCGAACCTAGAAAATCGCTCTAGACTACACAATTATCTTTGATACAAAGACGGCTATGTAGCTAGCTAAGTAGCTAGCTACGATCAAACAAATCAAACCGTTGTACTGTAATGAAATGAAGTGAAAATGTGATACTACCTGTGAATGCGACCGGGTAGTTGAGTTCTATACAGAAGACGTTGGCTAGCGTTGGCTAGCTGTTGGCTAGCTAGCAGAGTCACCTACGTTAAGGACGACAAATAGCTGGCTAGCTAACCTCGGTAAATTAAGATAATCACTCTAAGACTACACACTCTAAACCTAAACTACACAATTATCGTGGATACGAAGATACGAAGACAGTAAAGACAGCTATGTAGCTAGCTAACACTACACTAATCAATCTGTAGTGGTCCTCTGTAGTGGTTCTCTGTAGTGGGCCTCTGTAGTGGGCCTCTGTAGTGGTTCTCTGTAGTGGTCCTCTGTAGTGGTCCTCTGTAGTGGTCCTCTGTAGTGGTCCTCTGCAGCGGTCCTCTGTAGTGGGCCTCTGTAGTGGTTCTCTGTAGTGGTCCTCTGTAGTGGTCCTCTGTAGTGGTCCTCTGCAGCGGTCCTCTGTAGTGGTCCTCTGTAGCGGTCCTCTGTAGTGGTCCTCTGTAGTGGTCCTCTGTAGCGGGCCTCTGTAGTGGTTCTCTGTAGTGGACCTCTGTAGTGGTCCTCTGTAGTGTTCCTCTGTAGTGGTCCTCTGCAGCGGTCCTCTGTAGTGGTTCTCTGTAGTGGTCCTCTGTAGTGGTTCTCTGAAGTTGTCCTCTGTAGTTGTCCTCTGTAGTGGTCCTCTGTAGTGGTCCTCTGTAGTGGTCCTCTGTAGTGGTCCTCTGTAGTGGTCCTCTGCAGCGGTCCTCTGTAGTGGGCCTCTGTAGTGGTTCTCTGTAGTGGTCCTCTGTAGTGGTCCTCTGTAGTGGTCCTCTGCAGCGGTCCTCTGTAGTGGTCCTCTGTAGTGGTCCTCTGCAGCGGTCCTCTGCAGCAGTCCTCTGTAGTGGTCCTCTGTAGTGGTCCTCTATCGTGGTTCTCTGTAGTTGTCCTCTGTAGTTGTCCTCTGTAGTGGGCCTCTGTAGTGGTTCTCTGTAGTGGTCCTTTGTAGTTGTCCTCTGTAGTGGGCCTCTGTAGTGGTCCTCTGTAGTGGTCCTCTGCAGCGGTCCTCTGTAGTGGTCCTCTGTAGTGGTCCTCTGTAGTGGTCCTCTGTAGTGGTCCTCTGTAGCGGGCCTCTGTAGTGGTTCTCTGTAGTGGTCCTCTGTAGTGGTCCTCTGTAGCGGTCCTCTGTAGCGGTCCTCTGTAGTGGTCCTCTGTAGTGGTCCTCTGTAGTGGTCCTCTGTAGTGGTCCTCTGTAGCGGTCCTCTGTAGTGGGCCAATGTAGTGGTCCTCTGTAGTGGTCCTCTGTAGTGGTCCTCTGTAGTGGTCCTCTGTAGCGGTCCTCTGTAGCGGTCCTCTGTAGTGGTCCTCTGTAGTGGTCCTCTGTAGTGGTCCTCTGTAGTGGTTCTCTGTCGGGGTCCTCTGTAGTGGGCCTCTGTAGTGGTTCTCTGTAGTGGTCCTCTGTTGTGATTCTTGTAGTGGTCCTCTGTAGTGGTCCTCTGTTGTGATTCTTGTAGTGGTCCTCTTTAGTGGTCCGCTGTTGTGATTCTTGTAGTGGTTCTCTGTCGTGGTCCTCTGTAGTGATTCTTGTTGTGGGCCTCTGTCGTGGTCCTCTGTAGTGATTCTTGTTGTGGGCCTCTGTCGTGGTCCTCTGTAGTGGGCCTCTGTAGTGGTTCTCTGTAGTGGTCCTCTGTAGTGGGCCTCTGTCGTGGTCCTCTGTAGTGGTCCTCTGTAGTGGTTCTCTGTCGTGGTCCTCTGTAGTGATTCCTGTCGTTGTCCTCTGTTGTGATTCTTGTAGTGGTCCTCTTTAGTGGTTCTCTGTAGTGGTTCTCTGTCGTGGTCCTCTGTAGTGGGCCTCTGTAGTGGTTCTCTGTAATGGTCCTCTGTAGTGGTCCTCTGTAGTGGTCCTCTGTCGTGGTCCTCTGTAGTGGGCCTCTGTCGTGGTCCTCTTTAGTGGTCCTCTTTAGTGGTCCTCTGTAGTGGGCCTCTGTAGTGGGCCTCTGTCGTGGTCCTCTGTAGTGGTCCTCTGTTGTGGTCCTCTGTTGTGGTCCCCTGTAGTGGTCCTCTGTAGTGGTCCTCTGTTGTGGTCCTCTGTTGTGGTCCTCTGTAGTGATTCTTGTTGTGGTCCTCTGTTGTGGTTCTCTGTAGTGGTCCTATTTAGTTATTCTTGTTGTGGTCCTCTGTAGTGGTCCTCTGTTGTGATTCTTGTAGTGGTCCTCTGTAGTGGTCCTCTGTTGTGGTTCTCTGTCGTGGTCCTCTGTAGTGGGCCTCTGTAGTGGTTCTCTGTAGTGGTCCTCTGTTGTGATTCTTGTAGTGGTCCTCTGTAGTGGTCCTCTGTTGTGATTCTTGTAGTGGTCCTCTTTAGTGGTCCGCTGTTGTGATTCTTGTAGTGGTTCTCTGTCGTGGTCCTCTGTAGTGATTCTTGTTGTGGTCCTCTGTTGTGTTCCTCTGTAGTGATTCTTGTTGTGGGCCTCTGTCGTGGTCCTCTGTAGTGGGCCTCTGTAGTGGTTCTCTGTAGTGGTCCTCTGTAGTGGGCCTCTGTCGTGGTCCTCTGTAGTGGTCCTCTGTAGTGGTTCTCTGTCGTGGTCCTCTGTAGTGATTCCTGTCGTTGTCCTCTGTTGTGATTCTTGTAGTGGTCCTCTTTAGTGGTTCTCTGTAGTGGTTCTCTGTCGTGGTCCTCTGTAGTGGGCCTCTGTAGTGGTTCTCTGTAGTGGTCCTCTGTAGTGGTCCTCTGTAGTGGTCCTCTGTCGTGGTCCTCTGTAGTGGGCCTCTGTCGTGGTCCTCTTTAGTGGTCCTCTTTAGTGGTCCTCTGTAGTGGGCCTCTCTGTAGTGGGCCTCTGTCGTGGTCCTCTGTAGTGGTCCTCTGTTGTGGTCCTCTGTTGTGGTCCCCTGTAGTGGTCCTCTGTAGTGGTCCTCTGTTGTGGTCCTCTGTTGTGGTCCTCTGTAGTGATTCTTGTTGTGGTCCTCTGTTGTGGTTCTCTGTAGTGGTCCTATTTAGTTATTCTTGTTGTGGTCCTCTGTAGTGGTCCTCTGTTGTGATTCTTGTAGTGGTCCTCTGTAGTGGTCCTCTGTTGTGATTCTTGTAGTGGTCCTCTTTAGTGGTCCTCTGTTGTGATTCTTGTAGTGGTTCTCTGTCGTGGTCCTCTGTAGTGATTCTTGTTGTGGTCCTCTGTTGTGTTCCTCTGTAGTGATTCTTGTTGTGGGCCTCTGTCGTGGTCCTCTGTAGTGGGCCTCTGTAGTGGTTCTCTGTAGTGGTCCTCTGTAGTGGGCCTCTGTCGTGGTCCTCTGTAGTGGTCCTCTGTAGTGGTTCTCTGTCGTGGTCCTCTGTAGTGATTCCTGTCGTTGTCCTCTGTTGTGATTCTTGTAGTGGTCCTCTTTAGTGGTTCTCTGTAGTGGTTCTCTGTCGTGGTCCTCTGTAGTGGGCCTCTGTAGTGGTTCTCTGTCGTTGTCCTCTGTTGTGATTCTTGTAGTGGTCCTCTTTAGTGGTTCTCTGTAGTGGTTCTCTGTCGTGGTCCTCTGTAGTGGGCCTCTGTAGTGGTTCTCTGTAGTGGTCCTCTGTAGTGGTCCTCTGTAGTGGTCCTCTGTCGTGGTCCTCTGTAGTGGGCCTCTGTCGTGGTCCTCTTTAGTGGTCCTCTTTAGTGGTCCTCTGTAGTGGGCCTCTGTAGTGGGCCTCTGTCGTGGTCCTCTGTAGTGGTCCTCTGTTGTGGTCCTCTGTTGTGGTCCCCTGTAGTGGTCCTCTGTAGTGGTCCTCTGTTGTGGTCCTCTGTTGTGGTCCTCTGTAGTGATTCTTGTTGTGGTCCTCTGTTGTGGTTCTCTGTATTGGTCCTATTTAGTTATTCTTGTTGTGGTCCTCTGTAGTGGTCCTCTGTTGTGATTCTTGTAGTGGTCCTCTGTAGTGGTCCTCTGTTGTGATTCTTGTAGTGGTCCTCTTTAGTGGTCCTCTGTTGTGATTCTTGTAGTGGTTCTCTGTCGTGGTCCTCTGTAGTGATTCTTGTTGTGGTCCTCTGTTGTGTTCCTCTGTAGTGATTCTTGTTGTGGGCCTCTGTCGTGGTCCTCTGTAGTGGGCCTCTGTAGTGGTTCTCTGTAGTGGTCCTCTGTAGTGGGCCTCTGTCGTGGTCCTCTGTAGTGGTCCTCTGTAGTGGTTCTCTGTCGTGGTCCTCTGTAGTGATTCCTGTCGTTGTCCTCTGTTGTGATTCTTGTAGTGGTCCTCTTTAGTGGTTCTCTGTAGTGGTTCTCTGTCGTGGTTCTCTGTAGTGGGCCTCTGTAGTGGTTCTCTGTAGTGGTCCTCTGTAGTGGTCCTCTGTAGTGGTCCTCTGTCGTGGTCCTCTGTAGTGGGCCTCTGTCGTGGTCCTCTTTAGTGGTCCTCTTTAGTGGTCCTCTGTAGTGGGCCTCTGTAGTGGGCCTCTGTCGTGGTCCTCTGTAGTGGTCCTCTGTTGTGGTCCTCTGTTGTGGTCCCCTGTAGTGGTCCTCTGTAGTGGTCCTCTGTTGTGGTCCTCTGTTGTGGTCCTCTGTAGTGATTCTTGTTGTGGTCCTCTGTTGTGGTTCTCTGTAGTGGTCCTATTTAGTTATTCTTGTTGTGGTCCTCTGTTGTGGTCCTCTGTTGTGGTCCTCTGTAGTGGTCCTCTGTAGTGGTCCTCTGTAGTGGTTCTCTGTAGTTGTCCTCTGTAGTGGTCCTCTGTAGTGGTTCTCTGTAGTGGGCCTCTGTAGTGGTCCTCTGTAGTGGTTCTCTGTAGTGGTCCTATTTAGTTATTCTTGTTGTGGTCCTCTGTTGTGGTCCTCTGCAGTGGGCCTCTGTAGTGGTCCTCTGTTGTGGTCCTCTGTAGTGGTCCTCTGTAGTGGTCCTCTGTAGTGATTCTTGTTGTGGTCCTCTGTTGTGGTTCTCTGTAGTGGTCCTATTTAGTTATTCTTGTTGTGGTCCTCTGTAGTGGTCCTCTGTTGTGATTCTTGTAGTGGTCCTCTGTAGTGGTCCTCTGTTGTGATTCTTGTAGTGGTCCTCTTTAGTGGTCCTCTGTTGTGATTCTTGTAGTGGTTCTCTGTCGTGGTCCTCTGTAGTGATTCTTGTTGTGGTCCTCTGTTGTGTTCCTCTGTAGTGATTCTTGTTGTGGGCCTCTGTCGTGGTCCTCTGTAGTGGGCCTCTGTAGTGGTTCTCTGTAGTGGTCCTCTGTAGTGGGCCTCTGTCGTGGTCCTCTGTAGTGGTCCTCTGTAGTGGTTCTCTGTCGTGGTCCTCTGTAGTGATTCCTGTCGTTGTCCTCTGTTGTGATTCTTGTAGTGGTCCTCTTTAGTGGTTCTCTGTAGTGGTTCTCTGTCGTGGTCCTCTGTAGTGGGCCTCTGTAGTGGTTCTCTGTAGTGGTCCTCTGTTGTGGTCCTCTGTAGTGGGCCTCTGTCGTGGTCCTCTTTAGTGGTCCTCTTTAGTGGTCCTCTGTAGTGGGCCTCTGTAGTGGGCCTCTGTCGTGGTCCTCTGTAGTGGTCCTCTGTTGTGGTCCTCTGTTGTGGTCCCCTGTAGTGGTCCTCTGTAGTGGTCCTCTGTTGTGGTCCTCTGTTGTGGTCCTCTGTAGTGATTCTTGTTGTGGTCCTCTGTTGTGGTTCTCTGTAGTGGTCCTATTTAGTTATTCTTGTTGTGGTCCTCTGTTGTGGTCCTCTGTTGTGGTCCTCTGTAGTGGTCCTCTGTAGTGGTCCTCTGTAGTGGTTCTCTGTAGTTGTCCTCTGTAGTGGTCCTCTGTAGTGGTTCTCTGTAGTGGGCCTCTGTAGTGGTCCTCTGTAGTGGTTCTCTGTAGTGGTCCTATTTAGTTATTCTTGTTGTGGTCCTCTGTTGTGGTCCTCTGCAGTGGGCCTCTGTAGTGGTCCTCTGTTGTGGTCCTCTGTAGTGGTCCTCTGTAGTGGTCCTCTGTAGTGGTTCTCTGTAGTTGTCCTTTGTAGTGGTCCTCTGTAGTGGTTCTCTGTAGTGGGCCTCTGTAGTGGTCCTCTGTAGTGGTTCTCTGTAGTGGTCCTCTGTAGTGGTCCTCTGTAGTGGGCCTCTGTAGTGGGCCTCTGTAGTGGGCCTCTGTAGTGGTCCTCTGTAGTGGTCCTCTGTAGTGGTTCTCTGTAGTGGTCCTCTGTAGTGGTCCTCTGTAGTGGTCCTCTGTAGTGATTCTTGTTGTGGTCCTCTGTTGTGGTTCTCTGTAGTGGTCCTATTTAGTTATTCTTGTTGTGGTCCTCTGTAGTGGTCCTCTGTTGTGATTCTTGTAGTGGTCCTCTGTAGTGGTCCTCTGTTGTGATTCTTGTAGTGGTCCTCTTTAGTGGTCCTCTGTTGTGATTCTTGTAGTGGTTCTCTGTCGTGGTCCTCTGTAGTGATTCTTGTTGTGGTCCTCTGTTGTGTTCCTCTGTAGTGATTCTTGTTGTGGGCCTCTGTCGTGGTCCTCTGTAGTGGGCCTCTGTAGTGGTTCTCTGTAGTGGTCCTCTGTAGTGGGCCTCTGTCGTGGTCCTCTGTAGTGGTCCTCTGTAGTGGTTCTCTGTCGTGGTCCTCTGTAGTGATTCCTGTCGTTGTCCTCTGTTGTGATTCTTGTAGTGGTCCTCTTTAGTGGTTCTCTGTAGTGGTTCTCTGTCGTGGTCCTCTGTAGTGGTCCTCTGTAGTGGTTCTCTGTAGTGGTCCTCTGTTGTGGTCCTCTGTAGTGGGCCTCTGTCGTGGTCCTCTTTAGTGGTCCTCTTTAGTGGTCCTCTGTAGTGGGCCTCTGTAGTGGGCCTCTGTCGTGGTCCTCTGTAGTGGTCCTCTGTTGTGGTCCTCTGTTGTGGTCCCCTGTAGTGGTCCTCTGTAGTGGTCCTCTGTTGTGGTCCTCTGTTGTGGTCCTCTGTAGTGATTCTTGTTGTGGTCCTCTGTTGTGGTTCTCTGTAGTGGTCCTATTTAGTTATTCTTGTTGTGGTCCTCTGTTGTGGTCCTCTGTTGTGGTCCTCTGTAGTGGTCCTCTGTAGTGGTCCTCTGTAGTGGTTCTCTGTAGTTGTCCTCTGTAGTGGTCCCCTGTAGTGGTCCTCTGTAGTGGTCCTCTGTTGTGGTCCTCTGTTGTGGTCCTCTGTAGTGATTCTTGTTGTGGTCCTCTGTTGTGGTTCTCTGTAGTGGTCCTATTTAGTTATTCTTGTTGTGGTCCTCTGTTGTGGTCCTCTGTTGTGGTCCTCTGTAGTGGTCCTCTGTAGTGGTCCTCTGTAGTGGTTCTCTGTAGTTGTCCTCTGTAGTGGTCCTCTGTAGTGGTTCTCTGTAGTGGGCCTCTGTAGTGGTCCTCTGTAGTGGTTCTCTGTAGTGGTCCTATTTAGTTATTCTTGTTGTGGTCCTCTGTTGTGGTCCTCTGCAGTGGGCCTCTGTAGTGGTCCTCTGTTGTGGTCCTCTGTAGTGGTCCTCTGTAGTGGTCCTCTGTAGTGGTTCTCTGTAGTTGTCCTTTGTAGTGGTCCTCTGTAGTGGTTCTCTGTAGTGGGCCTCTGTAGTGGTCCTCTGTAGTGGTTCTCTGTAGTGGTCCTCTGTAGTGGTCCTCTGTAGTGGGCCTCTGTAGTGGGCCTCTGTAGTGGGCCTCTGTAGTGGTCCTCTGTAGTGGTCCTCTGTAGTGGTTCTCTGTAGTGGTCCTCTGTAGTGGTCCTCTGTAGTGGTCCTCTGTAGTGATTCTTGTTGTGGTCCTCTGTTGTGGTTCTCTGTAGTGGTCCTATTTAGTTATTCTTGTTGTGGTCCTCTGTAGTGGTCCTCTGTTGTGATTCTTGTAGTGGTCCTCTGTAGTGGTCCTCTGTTGTGATTCTTGTAGTGGTCCTCTTTAGTGGTCCTCTGTTGTGATTCTTGTAGTGGTTCTCTGTCGTGGTCCTCTGTAGTGATTCTTGTTGTGGTCCTCTGTTGTGTTCCTCTGTAGTGATTCTTGTTGTGGGCCTCTGTCGTGGTCCTCTGTAGTGGGCCTCTGTAGTGGTTCTCTGTAGTGGTCCTCTGTAGTGGGCCTCTGTCGTGGTCCTCTGTAGTGGTCCTCTGTAGTGGTTCTCTGTCGTGGTCCTCTGTAGTGATTCCTGTCGTTGTCCTCTGTTGTGATTCTTGTAGTGGTCCTCTTTAGTGGTTCTCTGTAGTGGTTCTCTGTCGTGGTCCTCTGTAGTGGTCCTCTGTAGTGGTTCTCTGTAGTGGTCCTCTGTTGTGGTCCTCTGTAGTGGGCCTCTGTCGTGGTCCTCTTTAGTGGTCCTCTTTAGTGGTCCTCTGTAGTGGGCCTCTGTAGTGGGCCTCTGTCGTGGTCCTCTGTAGTGGTCCTCTGTTGTGGTCCTCTGTTGTGGTCCCCTGTAGTGGTCCTCTGTAGTGGTCCTCTGTTGTGGTCCTCTGTTGTGGTCCTCTGTAGTGATTCTTGTTGTGGTCCTCTGTTGTGGTTCTCTGTAGTGGTCCTATTTAGTTATTCTTGTTGTGGTCCTCTGTTGTGGTCCTCTGTTGTGGTCCTCTGTAGTGGTCCTCTGTAGTGGTCCTCTGTAGTGGTTCTCTGTAGTTGTCCTCTGTAGTGGTCCTCTGTAGTGGTTCTCTGTAGTGGGCCTCTGTAGTGTTCCTCTGTAGTGGTTCTCTGTAGTGGTCCTATTTAGTTATTCTTGTTGTGGTCCTCTGTTGTGGTCCTCTGCAGTGGGCCTCTGTAGTGGTCCTCTGTTGTGGTCCTCTGTAGTGGTCCTCTGTAGTGGTCCTCTGTAGTGGTTCTCTGTAGTTGTCCTTTGTAGTGGTCCTCTGTAGTGGTTCTCTGTAGTGGGCCTCTGTAGTGGTCCTCTGTAGTGGTTCTCTGTAGTGGTCCTCTGTAGTGGTCCTCTGTAGTGGGCCTCTGTAGTGGGCCTCTGTAGTGGGCCTCTGTAGTGGTCCTCTGTAGTGGTCCTCTGTAGTGGTTCTCTGTAGTGGTCCTCTGTAGTGGTCCTCTGTAGTGGTCCTCTGTCGTGGTCCTCTGTAGTGGGCCTCTGTCGTGGTCCTCTTTAGTGGTCCTCTTTAGTGGTCCTCTGTAGTGGGCCTCTGTAGTGGGCCTCTGTCGTGGTCCTCTGTAGTGGTCCTCTGTTGTGGTCCTCTGTTGTGGTCCCCTGTAGTGGTCCTCTGTAGTGGTCCTCTGTTGTGGTCCTCTGTTGTGGTCCTCTGTAGTGATTCTTGTTGTGGTCCTCTGTTGTGGTTCTCTGTAGTGGTCCTATTTAGTTATTCTTGTTGTGGTCCTCTGTTGTGGTCCTCTGTTGTGGTCCTCTGTAGTGGTCCTCTGTAGTGGTCCTCTGTAGTGGTTCTCTGTAGTTGTCCTCTGTAGTGGTCCTCTGTAGTGGT
>NC_060175.1:103735031-103767531 GCF_021184085.1 Oncorhynchus gorbuscha | reverse complement strand
CGTCCCCCTTCAAACCCTTTTGACTGAGAAGCGACGTCCCCCTTCAAACCCTTTTGACTGAGAAGCGACGTCCCCCTTCAAACCCTTTTGACTGAGAAGCGACGTCCCCCTTCAACCCTTTTGACTGAGAAGCGACGGCCCCCTTCAACCCTTTTGACTGAGAAGCGACGTCCCCCTTCAAACCCTTTTGACTGAGAAGCGACGGCCCCCTTCAACCCTTTTGACTGAGAAGCGACGTCCCCCTTCAAACACGCAAAGCAACATGTTCGTACCGGTCATCAGGTGTTGCTGATTGAGGACAGTGTGAATAGTTTTCTTTTCATCCTCAAGACAATCCGATTCATCTCTGATGTGTCCTCCTCTATTGTGAAAACCGCAGAACTAGATCTTTCTTTGTTCTATGTCGTAAACTCTCACAGTTAGGCTGGACAGTGTTAATGTCCCTTAGTTTATTAAAAGTCCTGATCTTTTTCTTAAGTCCCCAAGAACCCACTCTCTTAGCACCGTTCCTGTCTCTGTACATTTCACACAGAGAGATGGAGAGAGAAAAAGGAGAGAGAGAGAGAGCGAGGATGGCACCTTGTCCTGTTTGTCTTCCTAGTCCTCAAAACCAGTAAATACCTGTGACCTCGAGACACCTCAACTGCTTTCCCTAAATTAGCACGCTTTCAAAGTCATGCCCAAATCATCGTAATAAACTTCTATCATCAAAAAGGAACTGTGTAGGCATAATGTCAAACAGACTTTCAGTTTGATATTAGCTTTGAGGTTATTTGGGTGTGAAATACGCACTTACAACAAGGTTGAGTCCTCGGTGACTCACAGTGAACCTGTCAACCTATTTTAGATTTAAAGAGAGCAACCACTTCCTGATGTCTTCCTTAGTCAGCTAACCTTGACATTGGCAAACAAACAAAAAAAACACGTTCTTAACTAGGTACTTATCTGTACTTAACATGTAAAAAACACTGGCTGGTCCTGTGAGTCAGACTGGCTGGTCCTGTGAGTCAGACTGGCTGGTCCTGTGAGTCAGACTGGCTGGTCCTGTCTGTCAGACTGGCTGGTCCTGTGAGTCAGACTGACTGGTCCTGTGAGTCAGACTGGCTGGTCCTGTGAGTCAGACTGGCTGGTCCTGTGAGTCAGACTGGCTGGTCCTGTGAGTCAGACTGGCTGGTCCTGTCTGTCAGACTGGCTGGTCCTGTGAGTCAGACTGGCTGGTCCTGTGAGTCAGACTGGCTGGTCCTGTGAGTCAGACAGGCTGGTCATGTGAGTCAGACTGGCTGGTCCTGTGAGTCAGACTGGCTGGTCCTGTGAGTCAGACTGGCTGTTTCTGTGAGTCAGACTGGCTGGTCCTGTGAGTCAGACTGGCTGGTCCTGTCTGTCAGACTGGCTGGTCCTGTGAGTCAGACTGGCTGGTCCTGTGAGTCAGACTGGCTGGTCCTGTCTGTCAGACTGGCTGGTCCTGTGAGTCAGACTGGCTGGTCCTGTGAGTCAGACTGGCTGGTCCTGTCTGAGTCTGGTCCTGTGGGTCAGACTGGCTGGTCCTGTCTGTCAGACTGGCTGTTTCTGTCAGTCAGACTGGCTGGTCCTGTGAGTCAGACTGGCTGGTCCTGTCAGACAGACTTCAGGTGAAATATAATTATTAATGTCCACCCCTAATGAAGAGATATCAACACACACACACACACACACACACACACACACACACACACACACACACACACACACACACACACACACACACACACACACACACACACACACACACACACACACACACACACACACACACACACACACACACACACACACACACACACACACACACACACATTACACCTGAAAGGTTTCAGTGATCCATCATGTTGAATGAAGAGAGGAGACCAACATCATTCGTCATCCAGCCTGCTAACTAACAGTAAATATCAAAACACGACGACTAGACAATCAAAACTCATCTTTATCTGTCACATACACATGGTTAGCAGATGTTAATGCGAGTGTAGTGAAATGCTTGTGCTTCTAGTTCCAACCGTGCAGTAATATCTAACAAGTAATCTAACCGAACAATTCCACAACAACTACCTCATACACACACATGTAAAGGACTGTATAAGAATATGTACATATAAATACATGGATGAGTGATTGCCGAACGGCATAGGCAGGATGCAGTAGGTGGTATAGAGTACAGTATATACATGTGAGGTGAGTAATGTAGGATATGTAAACATTATATAAAGTTACATTATTTAAAGTGACTAGTGATACCATTATTAAATCCATTTATTAAAGTGGCCAGTGAGTTGAGTCAGTATGTTGGCAGCAGCCTCTCTCTATGTTGATGGTGGCTGTTTAACAGTCTGATGGCCTTGAGATAGAAGCTGTTTTTCAGTCTCTCGGTCCCTGCTTTGATGCACCTGTACTGACCTCGCCTTCTGGATGATAGCAGGGTGAACAGGCAGTGGCTCGGGTGGTTGTTGTCCTTGATGATCTTTTTGGCCTTCGTCCTAATACACTGAAAGACCTGTGTTTCCATTTCAATTCCCTCTTCAGTTTCTTACCTCATTAAGCCACACCTGAGTAGTGATGCCACACAGGTGGAGCCACACTGTTGAAGCCACATGCTCATCCAAGCCATGTCCTCATCCAATCCATGTCCTCATCCAATCCATATCCTCATCCATGCCATATCCTTATCCATGCCTTGTCCTCATCCATGCCTTGTCCTCATCCAAGCCATGTCCTCATCCAAGCCATGTCCTCATCCAAGCCACGTCCTCATCCAAGCCACGTCCTCATCCACATTATATTATCAAACTGACACTGCTGTCAGCGAAGTTGGACATGAATGTATCTCAAACCGATCGAATGTTTTTTCTTTTAATTGCTTGTCTACCTTCAATGTCCTACTTCAGTTGGGTCACACAATAGATCAAGCCTACAATACTGAAAAATATATTTAAATCTCTCCGTTATGTATGGTATTGTATTGTATTGTATTTGTATTGTATGGTAAGGATGTTTAGAGGTAACGGGAGGATTGTGGAGATCACCAATATCATTGATTATCATTGTATACCATTGGTTTATGCATTGTACAGTAGGGGACTAAGGGGGAGACATAGGAGTACTTGTATTGAATGTGGAGGATGTTACTCTTCGTGATCTGATAATCCCTTTCTTAATCATCCCAGAGAGGAGAAATTAAGTCATATTGAACTGACTAGAATTAGAAATGTATTGAATTGTACTGACTTTAAAATGATCGAATTACGACTTAAAAACTCAGTACAATGAATCATCACTTGATAATTGGCTCATTCTTCACTGCAGGCTGCCATGGTAACTTGAGGGTCCAGCGAGGAAAATACTGTTATCTAACATGAAGCAGACATGTTGTTCATAACATATACAAAGAGGTTATATGTGAAATGAAGGGTGAAGAAGACTTACTGCCTCATTAACATGTGTCGCGTCCCTTGAAGATAAAAACACCTATTTTTCGAGGGAAATATCCGTAAAGGAAA
Source organism: Oncorhynchus gorbuscha (assembly GCF_021184085.1). Taxonomy (NCBI): domain Eukaryota; kingdom Metazoa; phylum Chordata; class Actinopteri; order Salmoniformes; family Salmonidae; genus Oncorhynchus; species Oncorhynchus gorbuscha. Next base: position 103,764,001 of record NC_060175.1, on the reverse strand, counting down.
TATTAATTATGGTCCTACATGCATAGAGATGTAATATGTTGTGTTGTCTGAGAGGATTAAACCGTCTCTGGTAAGGGAGACTAAAGCCACAATCTGTCATTTTGTTTTTCAGGCCAAACGGCAGCCCACAACATAATGACTGGGTATCATTGAAATGGCCTTTGAAGAGCAGATTGCAGATTGCAGATTTAAATAATATCATCAGAAGCAACAGACTAAGCAATCGTCATTATGGACTGACACGTTTGTGATGCGGTGTGATTATGCAGACAAAGATACACACACACACACACACACACACACACACACACACACACACACACACACACACACACACACACACACACACACACACACACACACACACACACACACACACACACACACACACATGCACACGCACGCACACACACACACACACACACACACACACACACACACACACACACACACACACACACACACACACACACACACACACACACACACACACACACACACACGTGCTGTTTGTAAATGCATTACATTAGAATTAGTATCAAAATACTAGCTTTCCTGGCGCAATGAACCGATGGAATAGTGCCAAAGTGGTACCCCCGCCCACTTGCCATTCCAGGTAAGCTAGAGCCAACACTAACAGTATATCAAACAGTAGGGCCTCTTCTGACGAAGACAAGTAGTATGAAGGATCGGAGGACCAAAACGCAGCGTGGCAAGTGTTCATGTTTTTGAATGAATAACGAACACTGAACAAAACAATAGATGTGAAGTAAATCAAAGCGAAACAGTCCCGTGGGGCACAGACACTAACACGGAAAATAAACACCCACAACTCAAAAGTGAAACCAGGCTACCTGAGTATGGTTCTCAATCAGGGACAACCAGGCTACCTGAGTATGTTTCTCAATCAGGGACAACCAGGCTACCTAAGTATGGTTCTCAATCAGGGACAACCAGGCTACCTGAGTATGGTTCTCAATCAGGGACAACCAGGCTACCTAAGTATGTTTCTCAATCAGGGACAACCAGGCTACCTGAGTATGGTTCTCAATCAGTGACAATCAGGCTACCTGAGTATGGTTCTCAATCAGGGACAACCAGGCTACCTAAGTATGGTTCTCAATCAGGGACAACCAGGCTACCTAAGTATGGTTCTCAATCAGGGACAACCAGGCTACCTAAGTATGGTTCTCAAACAGGGACAACCAGGCTACCTAAGTATGATTGTCAATCAGGGACAACCAGGCTACCTAAGTATGATTGTCAATCAGGGACAACCAGGCTACCTAAGTATGATTCTCTATCAGTGACAAACAGGCTACCTAAGTATGGTTCTCAATCAGGGACAACCAGGCTACCTAAGTATGGTTCTCAATCAGGGACAACCAGGCTACCTAAGTATGGTTCTCAATCAGGGACAACCAGGCTACCTAAGTATGGTTCTCAATCAGGGACAACCAGGCTACCTAAGTATGGTTCTCAATCAGGGACAACCAGGCTACCTAAGTATGGTTCTCAATCAGGGACAACCAGGCTACCTAAGTATGGTTCTCAATCAGGGACAACCAGGCTACCTAAGTATGGTTCTCAATCAGGGACAACCAGGCTACCTAAGTATGGTTCTCAATCAGGGACAACCAGGCTACCTAAGTATGGTTCTCAATCAGGGACAACCAGGCTACCTAAGTATGGTTCTCAATCAGGGACAACCAGGCTACCTAAGTATGGTTCTCAATCAGGGACAACCAGGCTACCTAAGTATGGTTCTCAATCAGGGACAACCAGGCTACCTAAGTATGGTTCTCAATCAGGGACAACCAGGCTACCTAAGTATGATTGTCAATCAGGGACAACCAGGCTACCTAAGTATGATTCTCAGTCAGGGACAACCAGGCTACCTAAGTATGGTTCTCAATCAGGGACAACGAGGCTACCTAAGTATGATTCTCAATCAGGGACAACCAGGCTACCTAAGTAGACCAGCTGGCCGGTGTGTTTACGGACATATTCAATCAATCCCTATACCAGTCTGCTGTTCCCACATGCTTCAAGAGGGCCACCATTGTTCCTGTTCCCAAGAAAGCTAAGGTAACTGAGCTAAACGACTACCGCCCCGTAGCACTCACTTCCGTCATCATGAAGTGCTTTGAGAGACTAGTCAAGGACCATATCACCTCCACCCTACCTGACACCCTAGACCCACTCCAATTTGCTTACCGCCCAAATAGGTCCACAGACGATGCAATCTCAACCACACTGCACACTGCCCTAACCCACCTGGACAAGAGGAATACCTATGTGAGAATGCTGTTCATCGACTACAGCTCGGCATTCAACACCATAGTACCCTCCAAGCTCGTCATCAAGCTCGAGACCCTGGGTCTTGACCCCGCCCTGTGCAACTGGGTACTGGACTTCCTGACGGGCCGCCCCCAGGTGGTGAGGGTAGGCAACAACATCTCCTCCCCGCTGATCCTCAACACGGGGGCCCCACAAGGGTGCGTTCTGAGCCCTCTCCTGTACTCCCTGTTCACCCACGACTGCGTGGCCACGCACGCCTCCAACTCAATCATCAAGTTTGCGGACGACACAACAGTGGTAGGCTTGATTACCAACAACGACGAGACGGCCTACAGGGAGGAGGTGAGGGCCCTCGGAGTGTGGTGTCAGGAAAATAACCTCACACTCAACGTCAACAAAACTAAGGAGATGATTGTGGACTTCAGGAAACAGCAGAGGGAACACCCCCTATCCACATCGATGGAACAGTAGTGGAGAGGGTAGCTAGTTTTAAGTTCCTCGGCATACACATCACAGACAAACTGAATTGGTCCACTCACACTGACAGCGTCGTGAAGAAGGCGCAGCAGCGCCTATTCAACCTCAGGAGGCTGAAGAAATTCGGCTTGTCACCAAAAGCACTCACAAACTTCTACAGATGCACAATCGAGAGCATCCTGGCGGGCTGTATCACCGCCTGGTACGGCAACTGCTCCGCCCTCAACCGTAAGGCTCTCCAGAGGGTAGTGAGGACTGCACAACGCATCACCGGGGGCAAACTACCTGCCCTCCAGGACACCTACACCACCCGTTGTTACAGGAAGGCCATAAAGATCATCAAGGACATCAACCACCCGAACCACTGCCTGTTCACCCCGCTATCATCCAGAAGGCGAGGTCAGTACAGGTGCATCAAAGCTGGGACCGAGAGACTGAAAAACAGCTTCTATCTTAAGGCCATCAGACTGTTAAACAGCCACCACTAACACTGAGTGGCTGCTGCCAACACACTGTCATTGACACTGACCCAACTCCAGCCATTTTAATAATGGGAATTGATGGGAAATGATGTAAATATATCACTAGCCACTTTAAACAATGCTACCTTATATAATGTTACTTACCCTACATTATTCATCTCATATGCATATGTATATACTGTACTCTACATCATCGACTGCATCCTTATGTAACACATGTATCACTAGCCACTTTAACTATGCCACTTTGTTTACTTTGTCTACACACTCATCTCATATGTATATACTGTACTCGATACCATCTACTGTATGCTGCTCTGTACCATCACTCATTCATATATCCTTATGTACATGTTCCTTATCCCCTTACACTGTGTATAAGACAGTAGTTTTGGAATTGTTAGTTAGATTACTTGTTGGTTATCACTGCATTGTCGGAACTAGAAGCACAAGCATTTCGCTACACTCGCATTAACATCTGCTAACCATGTGTATGTGACAAATACAATTTGATTTGATTTGATAAGTATGATTCTCAATCAGGGACAACCAGGCTACCTAAGTATGATTCTCAATCAGGGACAACCAGGCTACCTAAGTATGGTTCTCAATCAGGGACAACGAGGCTACCTAAGTATGATTCTCAGTCAGGGACAACCAGGCTACCTAAGTATGGTTCTCAATCAGGGACAACGAGGCTACCTAAGTATGATTCTCAATCAGGGACAACCAGGCTACCTAAGTATGTTTCTCAATCAGGGACAACGATTGACACCTGCCTCTGATTGAGAACCATACCAGGCCGAACACAGAAAATCCCAAATTATAGAAAAAAGCACATAAACAACCCACCCAACTCACGGCCTGACCTAAAACAAAGACAAAGACAAAATAACTAAGGTCAGAACGTGACATACACAAGTCACAATATTTACACAGCCTACAGGGAGGAGGTCGGACACTTGGCAGTAGGTTCGGGACGATACCAGAATCCCAACAGTTACACAGAAGTGGAAGGAAACACATGCTCACAGAGAAGGATCACTGGTTGTTGAAGCTAGTAGAGCATAAAAACCTCTGGAAGCACCGTCAGCACAATAACTCTACATCTGGAGCTTTCGGAAATGGGTTTCCATGGTAGAGCAGCCGCACACAAGCCTAAGATCACCATGCGCAATGTCAAGCATCGGCTGGAGTGGTGTAAAGCTCACCGCCATTGGACTGTGGAAACGTGTTCTCTGGAGTGATGAATCACACGTCACCATCTGGCAGTCCGACGGACGAATCTGGGTTTGATGGATGCCAGGAGAACGCTACCTGTCCGAATTCAAAGTGCCAGCTGTAAAGTTTGGTGGAGGAGGAATAATGGTCTGTTTTTTCATGGTTCGGGACCCTTTAGTTCCAGTGAAGGGAAATCTTAACGCTGCAGCATACAATTACATTCTAGACAATTCTGTGCTTCCAACTTTGTGGCAATAGTTTGGGGAAGGCCCTTTCCTGATTTTGCATGACAATGCCCCCGATGTCCCCAAGCACAAAGAGAGGTCCATACTGAAATGGGGGGAACCAACTCCATATTAACCAACTCCATAGCAAAAGGGGGGAACCAACTCCATATTAATGCCCATGATATTGGAATGAGATGTTTGACAAGCAGGTGTCCACATACTTTTGGTCATGTAGTGTATGTGACGGATAGACCTGCCAGTATTGCCATTTCCATTTCAGTGACTTCGGCAGCTCCCGGGAATGAGACAAACCTGGAAACCAATGACAACACACACGGACACACACACGGACACACACACGGACACACACACGGACACACACACACACACACGGACACACACACGGGCACACACACACGGACACACACACACACGGACACACACATGGACACACACACACACAGGGACACACACACGCACGGACACACACACACACGGACACACACACACACGGACACACACACACGGACACACACACACACACGGACACACACATGGACACACACACACACACAGGGACACACACACGCACGGACACACACACACACGGACACACACACACACGGACGCACACACACACACATGGATAAACACGGACACACACACAGACACACACACGGACACACACACGGACACACACACACACACACGGATAAACACGGACACACACACGGACACACACACGGATAAACACGGACACACACACGGACACACACACACACAACATCTGTACAGAGGGCAGATTTCTTCTATATAAACATCAGGAACAGACTCCGACAGACATGGATTCAAATGTTCTTCTAATTCATTAAAATAAAACTCTGAGATTATGCTTTAGCCTTTCTAGAGTGCCAGAGGCTTGGTTTCATGTATTTCCTGCTATAAAAATATTTCCCATCATGCCAGGAAAGATCAAGCAAGCACAGGTAGTCTTTGAAAGATTTCAAATAGTATTTGAACCCAAGGCCTGCTCTGACTGATAGACTTTATTGACATTTCAGTCATTTCTGACTGCAGCTCTACATGACTCAGTAAATATTTACTACACAGAACATAATGAGACCCTGGGAGATGAATACTCTCACACACACAGACACACACACACACACACACACACACACACACACACACACACACACACACACACACACACACACACACACACACACACACACACACACACACACACACACACACACACACACACACACACACACACACACACACACACACTCAGAGGAAACGAATGACATCACTGAGACGATAAAACCTAACTGGCTGATGAACATAAATGTATATATATATATATATATATTTATTTGTCAAAATATTTTTAAATAGTTGTGTTCCTTATTTCTCGGAGTTTAGCGACAGCCCATGGCTAGCCACAGGGTGACTGCACACTTCTTCTGACCAGAGCCTATAGCACTGTACAGGGTGTCATCTAAGATGGAACCAGGATAACACATGATACATTTAATGGAAAACATTGAGATTGATCCCACATTTAAAAAAAATATACTACAGTTTACCATAGAATACTGCAGTACTTACTTTTGTAGAATTCTGTAGTACACTGTAGTATACTGTAGAATACTATAGTACACACTATTGTTTTCCTTCAATCATGTGTAGTACTTACTACACAATTGTGTAGTATACCGTAGAATATGTTAATTTTAATTAACTATAGTAATACTCAGGTACCTCATTTGCATATACCTCACCCATCCCCCTCCCCATGTGCCAATTTCAATGTAAATAGAGACCAAATTGTGTTCCCTACAGGTTAAAGTATAGAGCAGAAGCTCTGCCCTATCCGTTCAGGTCCCAGTCCTACCTACCTACCCCCCTACCTACCTACCTACCTACCCCCTACCTACCCCTACCTACCCCCTACCTACCTACCTACCCCCTACCTACCCCCTACCTACCTACCCCCTTACCTACCTACCCCCCCTACCTACCCCCTACCTACCTACTTACCTACCCCCCTACCTACCTACTTACCTACCTACCTCCCTACCTACCTACCTACCTACCTACCTACCTACCTACCCCCTACCTACCTACCTACCCCCTACCTACCTACCTACCTACCGACCTACCTACCTACCTACCTACCTACCTACCTACCTACCTACCTACCTACCTACCTACCTCCCTACCTACCTACCTACCTACCTACCTACCTACCTACCCCCTACCTACCTACCCCCTACCTACCTACCTACCTACCTACCTCCCTACTTACTTACCTACCCCCTACCTACCTACCTACCTACCTACCTACCCCCTACCTACCTACCTACCCCCTACCTACCTACCTACCTACCTACCTACCTACCTACCTACCTACCTACCTACCTACCTACCTACCTACAGGTTAAAGTATAGAGCAGAACTCTTCGATCAGACTCCAGTTTGACCTGCCTACAGATAATAGAAAATGTCATCTTTTTGCATTTGTCAAAGGTTTCCGCAAGGACAAAGCCCCCACTTCTATGTCAAAAAACTAAAACACTATAAATAAATAGTACAGAAAGCCAGCAAAAAAAACTTATTGTAACTACTATAGTATATAAATGTTTTGTAGTATGTTTTTAATGTGGGATGGATGGTAAAGCATGGGGGATTTTGTAAGGTAAAATTCTGATCATATTTCAAGGAAACAGGCTTCATGTTTTGTGACCCATGGGGCTGGAGTAGAGACTGACTCCAAACTTTAATGTGGTAGGCAGACAATTTACATACAACACACACACACACACACACACACACACACACACACACACACACACACACACACACACACACACACACACACACACACACACACACACACACACACACACACACACACACACACACACACACACACACACACAAATAGTCCTGAGCTGAAAAGCTAAAGAGTTTAATGGCAGCTTATTCCTAAGTCTGAACAAACAGTGCTCTGCGTTCAGCTGTGTTACAGTTTTAACAATCACTTTGGCACTAATTTCAGAACCTTGTTGTGATTATTCAAATCAAACCTTGCACTTGCAGAATCATTGGTTCAAATAACTAATTTATCATGAAATACCATAGGAACACTCATTTAGATCACCCACACACAAGATACCGATAGTTTCGCTGTGTAGTTGTTACATTTTGTAGTACGAAATATGTGATATGTGTTTCGTTATGCTACTGTAACCGGTGCTATACTGCACCACTGTAGCTCTGCGTTGTGTGTTGGTTGAATGAGACTATAGACGTGGGACTTTGGAGATCAGGTAGTTTTAATCAAGCAGAACTCACTCTCTGCATCCTGCATCTGCATCCACAAGGAAATAAAACATTTGTAAGAGACACATTATGTTCTGCAAATCGTCGCCTCTTTTCTACAACAGATGCACAATAGGAGGGACTGGGATCATTGGAGGAGCTAGCCATCGTTCACACATACAATAGCCTGCTAATACCTTAGCTAACTATTAACCACATGTTGAATTCAGAATGTTGATATCATCCTAAAAAGTACAATTACAAGTGCATCTTAACAATACCATCCACTTATGAGTAACCTCTAAATATACAACATTATTCATGAACAGAACACTGTGTGTATGACTTTGTACTTAAAATAATTAAACTTTTCTGAAGACAGAAAAGGCGTGCCTACCTCTGTCAGTGCATCAAAATGATTTGAGCACGAGCACGCCGGGCAAAACGTAAGTACACACTCCTCTACTCCCAAATGCACCGCAGGGCAAAACGTAAGTACACACTCCTCTACTCCCAGGATGCACCGCAGGACATAACGTAAGTACACACTCCTCTACTCCCAGGACATAACGTAAGTACACACTCCTCAACTCCCACCGGATGCACACTCCTCTACTCCTAGGACATAACGTAAGTACACACTCCTCAACTCCCAGGATGCACCGCAGGACATAATAACTAATCAACACGACATATTGATTATATGAACCTGGTGAAATTCACATAGTACTTTTACAACTGTTCCACTATTACACGTAAATACATCACTGTAAAAGAACTAGTAGAGAGAGTACTACAGACACAGTGGAATCCTTGAACAAAATATGACATTTATTGATGAAATTCTTTGAATCAAAGCAAAAATATTTAGCATCAAAAAAAGAAAAAACAGTTAAAGATCAAATGCAGTGTTCCTCACCTGGCTTACTGTAAAACATCACTGCAGTGTTCCTCACCTGGCTTACTGTAAAACATCACTGCAGTGTTCCTCACCTGGCGTACTGTAAAACATCACTGCAGTCTTCCTCACCTGGCTTACTGTAAAACATCACTGCAGTGTTCCTCACCTGGCTTACTGTAAAACATCACTGCAGTGTTCCTCACCTGGCTTACTGTAAAACATCACTGCAGTGTTCCTCACCTGGCTTACTGTAAAACATCACTGCAGTGTTCCTCACCTGGCTTACTGTAAAACATCACTGCAGTCTTCCTCACCTGGCTTACTGTAAAACATCACTGCAGTCTTCCTCACCTGGCTTACTGTAAAACATCACTGCAGTGTTCCTCACCTGGCTTACTGTAAAACATCACTGCAGTGTTCCTCACCTTGCTTACTGTAAAACATCACTGCAGTCTTCCTCACCTGGCTTACTGTACAACATCACTGTAGTGTTCCTCACCTGGCTTACTGTAAAACATCACTGCAGTGTTCCTCACCTGGCTTACTGTAAAACATTTCTGCAGTGTTCCTCACCTGGCTTACTGTAAAACATCACTGCAGTCTTCCTCACTTGGCTTACTGTAAAACATCACTGCAGTGTTCCTCACCTGGCTTACTGTAAAACATCACTGCAGTGTTCCTCACCTGGCTTACTGTAAAACATCACTGCAGTCTTCCTCACCTGGCTTACTGTAAAAACATCACTGCAGTGTTCCTCACCTGGCTTACTGTAAAACATCACAGCAGTGTTCCTCACCTGGCTTACTGTAAAACATCACTGCAGTGTTCCTCACCTGTAAAAACCAGAACAAAAGATTGATTACTGTACTTCTATATCTGCATCAACCCTGTCTTGTGGATTTGGCCACAGGTTCTCATCCACATCACAATGGATGTTTTCATTGGCCAAACATATTGGGAAGAATCTTCGGGTGAATCCAGGCCTGACACTGGCCTGCCGTGATGTCATTGCATGCGTCATCCATGGCCTGGAGAAGGGCGGCTTGTTTGTGAGGGCGCCTATCATATACTCTTCCACCTCCATGTGGAGAAAAATTCCTCAACCGGTTAAGGAAAGGACAGTACGGGGGTAAGTACAAGGTGGTAAATTGTGGATGGGCCTGAAACCATGCTTGCACCATTTGAGCATGGTGGAACCTGACATTATTCCACACAATCACATAGGTGATGGCATCAGCTCTACACACCTGATTTAGCTCATCAAGGAAGGTTACATTCGAACAGCGAATCACGTGGCTGCCTGCAACTCAATATATAGAGTATATAGAGTAGAGAGCTTTAGATGTTGTTCGACCAAACATTAGAACAGGCAAGATGAGTAATCTAAGCAACTTTGACCGTGGTATGATTGTTGATGCCACACATGGTGATTCTAGAGCATCTCAGAAACAGCTGCCTTCCTGGGATTTTTACGCTCTACAGTCTCTAGAGTTTACAGAGAATGGTGAGATAAATAAAACACATTCAGTGAGTGGCAGTTCTGTGGGAAAAACACCTTGTTAATGAGAGAGGTCAGAGGTCAGAAGAGAATGTCCAGATTCATTCAAGACAGAAAGGCCACAAATGGTCAAATAACAGCTGTTTAAAACGGTGGTGTGCAGAAGGGCATCTCTTAACCTACAACACCGCAAATAATTCAGGCTGTTGTGGAGGCAAAAGGGGGTCCTACCCAGTACTAGATAGGTGTACCTAATAAAGTTGCCGGTGAGTGTACAGTTGTCATGTTTGTCATTTATTGTCATGTCTTGTCCCTGTGCTCCCCATGCTATTCGTTTCCCTCTGCTGGTCTTGTTTGGTTCTATCCCTCTCTCTCCCCCTCCCTCTCTCACTCTCTCGCTCTCTCTTCTCTCTGTCGTTCCGTTCCTGCTCCCAGCTGTTCCTATTCCCCTAATCATCATTTAGTCTTCCCACACCTGTTCCCGATCCTTTCCCCTGATTAGAGTCCCTATTTATTCCTTTGTGATCCGTTCCTGTGCCGTCGGTTCCTTGTATTGTATTCACCATGCTGTGATTGCGTTTCGCCCTGTCCTGTCGTGTTTTTGCCGTGATTGTGTATCACCCTGTCCTGTCGTGTTTTGTGCCTTCATCAGATGCTGCGTGTGAGCAGGTGTCTCAGTCGACTACGGCCTGCGCCTACCCGAGCGACCTGCAGTCTGTGGCCGCTTCTCCAGTTGTTTCCCCTCTACGAGTCTAGAGGATTTCTGTTATTCCGTTTTGGACTTTAATAAACTCTGTTTCTGTTAAGTCGCGTTTGGGTCCTCTTTCACCTGCATGACAGAAGGAACCGACCAAGGAATGGACCCAGCGACTTCAGACGCTCGTTACACTGCCGTCGAGATCCAAGGAGCCATGCTCGGCAGACACGAGCAGGAATTGTCTGCTGCTCGCCATGCCGTGGAGAACCTGGCCGCTCAGGTTTCCGACCTCTCTGGACAGTTCCAGAGTCTACGTCTCGTGCCACCTGTTACTCCCTGGCCTGCCGAGCCTCCAGAACCCAGGGTTAATAACCCACCTTGCTACTCCGGGCAGCCCACTGAGTGCCGCTCCTTTCTCACGCAGTGTGAGATTGTGTTCTCTCTCCAACCCCACACATACTCTAGAGAGAGAGCTCGGGTTGCTTACGTCATTTCACTCCTTACTGGCCGGGCTCGAGAATGGGGCACAGCTATCTGGGAGGCAAGGGCTGATTGCTCTAACAGATTCCAGAACTTTAAAGAGGAGATGATTCGGGTTTTTGACCGTTCAGTTTTTGGTGGGGAGGCTTCTAGGGCCCTGGCTTCCTTATGCCAAGGTGAACGGTCCATAACGGATTATTCCATTGAGTTTCGCACTCTTGCTGCCTCTAGTGAGTGGAACGAGCCGGCGCTGCTCGCTCGTTTTCTGGAGGGACTCCACGCAGTGGTTAAGGATGAGATTCTCTCCCGGGAGGTTCCTTCAGATGTGGACTCTTTGATTGCTCTCGCCATCCGCATAGAACGACGGGTAGATCTTCGTCACCGGGCTCGTGGAAGAGAGCTCGCATCAACGGTGTTTCCCTGCTCCGCATCGCAACCATCTCCCTCCTCTGGCTTTGAGACTGAGCCCATGCAGCTGGGAGGGATTCGCATCTCGAATAAGGAGAGGGAACGGAGGATCACCAACCGCCTGTGCCTCTATTGCGGAGTTGCTGGACATTTTGTTAATTCATGTCCAGTAAGAGGCCAGAGCCCATCAGTAAGCGGAGGGCTACTGGTGAGCGCTACTACTCAGGTCCCTTCATCTAGATCTTGTACTACTATGTCGGTCCATCTACGCTGGACCGGTTCGGGTGCTACATGCAGTGCTTTGATTGACTCTGGGGCTGAGGGTTGTTTCATGGACGAAGCATGGGCTCGGAAACATAACATTCCTTTCAGACCGTTAGACAGGCCTACGCCCATGTTTGCCTTAGATGGTAGTCATCTTCCCAGTATCAAATTTGAGACACTACCTTTAACTCTCACAGTATCTGGTAACCACAGTGAGACTATTTCTTTTTTGATTTTCCGTTCACCGTTTACACCTGTTGTTTTGGGTCACCCCTGGCTTGTATGTCATAATCCTTCTATTAATTGGTCTAGTAATTCTATCCTATCCTGGAACGTTTCTTGTCATGTGAAGTGTTTAATGTCTGCCATCCCTCCCATTTCTTCTGTCCCTACTTCTCAGGAGGAACCTGGCGATTTGACAGGAGTGCCGGAGGAATATCATGATCTGCGCACGGTCTTCAGTCGGTCCCGAGCCAACTCCCTTCCTCCTCACCGGTCGTATGATTGTAGTATTGATCTCCTTCCGGGGACCACTCCTCCTCGAGGTAGACTATACTCTCTGTCGGCTCCCGAACGTAAGGCTCTCGAGGATTATTTGTCTGTGTCTCTTGACGCCGGTACCATAGTGCCTTCTTCTTCTCCGGCCGGGGCGGGGTTCTTTTTGTTAAGAAGAAGGACGGTACTCTGCGCCCCTGCGTGGATTATCGAGGGCTGAATGACATAACGGTTAAGAATCGTTATCCGCTTCCCCTTATGTCATCAGCCTTCGAGATTCTGCAGGGAGCCAGGTGCTTTACTAAGTTGGACCTTCGTAACGCTTACCATCTCGTGCGCATCAGAGAGGGGGACGAGTGGAAAACGGCGTTTAACACTTCGTTAGGGCATTTTGAGTACCGGGTTCTGCCGTTCGGTCTCGCCAATGCGCCAGCTGTTTTTCAGGCATTAGTTAATGATGTTCTGAGAGACATGCTGAACATTTTTGTTTTTGTCTATCTTGACGATATCCTGATTTTTTCTCCGTCACTCGAGATTCATGTTCAGCACGTTCGACGTGTTCTACAGCGCCTTTTAGAGAATTGTCTCTACGTAAAGGCTGAGAAGTGCTCTTTTCATGTCTCCTCCGTTACTTTTCTCGGTTCCGTTATTTCCGCTGAAGGCATTCAGATGGATTCCGCTAAGGTCCAAGCTGTCAGTGATTGGCCCGTTCCAAGGTCACGTGTCGAGTTGCAGCGCTTTTTAGGTTTCGCTAATTTCTATCGGCGTTTCATTCGTAATTTCGGTCAAGTTGCTGCCCCTCTCACAGCTCTTACTTCTGTCAAGACGTGTTTTAAGTGGTCCGGTTCCGCCCAGGAGCTTTTGATCTTCTAAAAGAACGTTTTACGTCCGCTCCTATCCTCGTTACTCCTGACGTCACTAGACAATTCATTGTCGAGGTTGACGCTTCAGAGGTAGGCGTGGGAGCCATCCTATCCCAGCGCTTCCAGTCTGACGATAAGGTTCATCCTTGCGCTTATTTTTCTCATCGCCTGTCGCCATCTGAGCGCAACTATGATGTGGGTAACCGTGAACTGCTCGCCATCCGCTTAGCCCTAGGCGAATGGCGACAGTGGTTGGAGGGGCGACCGTTCCTTTTGTCGTTTGGACAGACCATAAGAACCTTGAGTACATCCGTTCTGCCAAACGACTTAATGCCCGTCAAGCTCGTTGGGCGTTGTTTTTCGCTCGTTTCGAGTTTGTGATTTCTTACCGTCCGGGTAGCAAGAACACCAAGCCTGATGCCTTATCCCGTCTGTTTAGTTCTTCTGTGGCTTCTACTGATCCCGAGGGGATTCTTCCTTATGGGCGTGTTGTCGGGTTAACAGTCTGGGGAATTGAAAGACAGGTTAAGCAAGCACTCACGCACACTGCGTCGCCGCGCGCTTGTCCTAGTAACCTCCTTTTCGTTCCTGTTTCCACTCGTCTGGCTGTTCTTCAGTGGGCTCACTCTGCCAAGTTAGCTGGTCATCCCGGTGTTCGAGGCACTCTTGCGTCTATTCGCCAGCGCTTTTGGTGGCCGACTCAGGAGCGTGACACGCGCCGTTTCGTGGCTGCTTGTTCGGACTGCGCGCAGACTAAGTCGGGTAACTCTCCTCCTGCCGGTCGTCTCAGACCGCTCCCCATTCCTTCTCGACCATGGTCTCACATTGCCTTAGACTTCATTACCGGTCTGCCTTTGTCTGCGGGGAAGACTGTGATTCTGACGGTTGTCGATAGGTTCTCTAAGGCGGCACATTTCATTCCCCTCGCTAAACTTCCTTCCGCTAAGGAGACGGCACAAATCATTATTGAGAATGTATTCAGAATTCATGGCCTCCCGTTAGACGCCGTTTCAGACAGAGGCCCGCAATTCACGTCACAGTTTTGGAGGGAGTTCTGTCGTTTGATTGGTGCGTCCGTCAGTCTCTCTTCCGGGTTTCATCCCCAGTCTAACGGTCAAGCAGAGAGGGCCAATCAGACGATTGGTCGCATACTACGCAGCCTTTCTTTCAGAAACCCTGCGTCTTGGGCAGAACAGCTCCCCTGGGCAGAATACGCTCACAATTCGCTTCCTTCGTCTGCTACCGGGTTATCTCCGTTTCAGAGTAGTCTGGGTTACCAGCCTCCTCTGTTCTCATCCCAGCTTGCCGAGTCCAGCGTTCCCTCCGCTCAAGCGTTTGTCCAACGTTGTGAGCGCACCTGGAGGAGGGTGAGGTCTGCACTTTGCCGTTACAGGGCACAGACGGTGAGAGCCGCCAATAAACGCAGGATTAAGAGTCCAAGGTATTGTTGCGGCCAGAGAGTGTGGCTTTCCACTCGCAACCTTCCTCTTACGACAGCTTCTCGTAAGTTGACTCCGCGGTTCATTGGTCCGTTCCGTGTCTCCCAGGTCGTCAATCCTGTCGCTGTGCGACTGCTTCTTCCGCGACATCTTCGTCGCGTCCATCCTGTCTTCCATGTCTCCTGTGTTAAGCCCTTTCTTCGCACCCCGTTCGTCTTCCCTCCCCCTCCCGTCCTTGTCGAGAGCGCACCTATTTACAAGGTACATAAGATTATGGACATGCGTTCTCGGGGACGGGGTCACCAATACCTAGTGGATTGGGAGGGTTACGGTCCTGAGGAGAGGAGTTGGGTTCCGTCTCGGGACGTGCTGGACCGTTCGCTCATCGATGATTTCCTCCGTTGCCGCCAGGATTCCTCCTCGAGTGCGCCAGGAGGCGCTCGGTGAGTGGGGGGTACTGTCATGTTTGTCATTTATTGTCATGTCTTGTCCCTGTGCTCCCCATGCTATTCGTTTCCCTCTGCTGGTCTTGTTTGGTTCTATCCCTCTCTCTCCCCCTCCCTCTCTCACTCTCTCGCTCTCTCTTCTCTCTGTCGTTCCGTTCCTGCTCCCAGCTGTTCCTATTCCCCTAATCATCATTTAGTCTTCCCACACCTGTTCCCGATCCTTTCCCCTGATTAGAGTCCCTATTTATTCCTTTGTGATCCGTTCCTGTGCCGTCGGTTCCTTGTATTGTATTCACCATGCTGTGATTGCGTTTCGCCCTGTCCTGTCGTGTTTTTGCCGTGATTGTGTATCACCCTGTCCTGTCGTGTTTTGTGCCTTCATCAGATGCTGCGTGTGAGCAGGTGTCTCAGTCGACTACGGCCTGCGCCTACCCGAAGCGTCCTGCAGTCTGTGGCCGCTTCTCCAGTTGTTTCCCCTCTACGAGTCTAGAGGATTTCTGTTATTCCGTTTTGGACTTTAATAAACTCTGTTTCTGTTAAGTCGCGTTTGGGTCCTCTTTCACCTGCATGACAACAGTAATGTTAAATCTGAAACCATGGTCTGGAAAAGTGGTACATGGGACCATAGAAACAGTGTCTGATAAAGAATGATGATGAAATATTACATTCATAGATAATGTAGTCCAATTGGTTCATGGTCCACGGTAATTGGTTTCAATGGAGCTCGTTATCCTGAAACTTTCATGACCTAAACGTGGAATATTGTTTGTCAGTTTCCATAAAACTATGCATTAAGAGTAATGCAACAGTTACTTATCAATTTGAGCAGTTGTATCAATTGATAGTTAGATTATTGTAATGAAATGAATAGACAGTCATTTCAGATGTAATGTGTGAATTGATAGTTAGATCATTGTAATGAAATGAATAGACAGTCATCTCAGATGTAATGTGTGAATTGCATTGTGAAATGGTAATACTTTTTACGTTATGTCGGGTCATTTTTGAACAGGTGATTTTAGCTCAATCAACAAATGATCTTAGCTTGATGTGTATTGTATCCAAGCAATTGGAAAAAGTGTTAAAAGAGTTTTGAAAAATGTGCATTTTGATCATTGGTTGTGAGTTTTGCGTCTAGAGTTTTGAAAAATGTGCATTTTGATCATTGGTTGTGAGTTTTGTGTCTAGAGTTTTGAAAAATGTGCATTTTGATCATTGGTTGTGAGTTTTGTGTCTAGAGTTTTGAAAAATGTGCATTTTGATCATTGGTTGTGAGTTTTGTGTCTAGAGTTTTGAAAAATGTGCATTTTGATCATTGGTTGTGAGTTTTGTGTCTAGAGTTTTGAAAAAGGACATCAAGGTTCCAAAATTAGTGTCAAAGTGACTGTAAAAAACTGTAATTCCAGGATATACAATATCAATAGTGTCACGCCTATCATACATACCAAGCCCGATGACTCCAAGAATACTGACACCTGCTGGCTTGGTCACAGTAACTAAAAGCCTAAACCTGTCATTTGATTGCAGGTGGAAAGCTGAACAGTACTCTGGGTAACAGTACTGCTGAAGAGTATCCAGGGTAACAGTCCTACTGAAGAGTATCCAGGGTAACAGTCCTACTGAATAGTATCCAGGGTAACAACTGAAGAGTATCCAGGGTAACAGTCCTGCTGAAGAGTATCCAGGGTAACAGTACCGCTGAAGAGTATCCAGGGTAACAACTGAAGAGTATCCAGGGTAACAGTCCTACTGAATAGTATCCATGGTAACAACTGAAGAGTATCCAGGGTAACAGTCCTGCTGAAGAGTATCCAGGGTAACAACTGAAGAGTATCCAGGGTAACAGTACTGCTGAAGAGTATCCAGGGTAACAGTCCTGCTGAAGAGTATCCAGGGTAACAACTGAAGAGTATCCAGGGTAACAGTACTGCTGAAGAGTATTCTGGGTAACAACTGAAGAATATCCAGGGTAACAACTGAAGAGTATCCAGGGTAACAGTCCTGCTGAAGAGTATTCTGGGTAACAGTACTGCTGAAGAGTATCCAGGGTAACGGTACTGCTGAAGAGTATCCAGGGTAACGGTACTGCTGATGAGTATCCAGGGTAACGGTACTGCTGAAGAGTATCCAGGGTAACGGTACTGCTGAAGAGTATTCTGGGTAACAGTACTGCTGAAGAGTATCCAGGGTAACGGTACTGCTGAAGAGTATCCAGGGTAACAGTCCTGCTGAAGAGTATTCTGGGTAACAGTACTGCTGAAGAGTATCCAGGGTAACAGTCCTGCTGAAGAGTATCCAGGGTAACAGTACTGCTGAAGAGTATCCAGGGTAACAGTACTGCTGAAGAGTATCCAGGGTAACAGTCCTACTGAAGAGTATCCAGGGTAACAGTCCTGCTGAATAGTATCCAGGGTCACCGTACTGCTGAAGAGTATTCAGGGTCACCGTACTGCTGAAGAGTATTCCGGGTAACAGTACTGCTGAAGAGTATCCAGGGTAACAGTACTTCTGAAGAGTATCCAGGGTAACAGTACTACAGAATAGTATCCACGGTAACAGTACTACTGAAGAGTATCCAGGGTAACGGTACTGCTGAACAGTATCCAGGGTAACAGCACTGCTGAAGAGTATCCAGGGTAACGGTACTGCTGAACAGTATCCAGGGTAACAGTACTACTGAAGAGTATTCAGGGTAACAGTACAGTAGCATTATTCTGGGTAACAGTACTGCTGAACAGTGTTCTGGGTAACAGTACTGCTGAACAGTATTCTGGGTAACAGTACTGCTGAAGAGTATCCAGGATAACAGTACTACTGAACAGTATTCTGGGTAACAGTCCTGCTGAACAGTATTCTGGGTAACAGTACTGCTGAAGAGTATCCAGGATAACAGTACTACTGAACAGTATTCTGGGTAACAGTCCTGCTGAACAGTATTCTGGGTAACAGTACTGCTGAAGAGTATCCAGGGTAACAGTACTGCTGAACAGTATTCTGGGTAACAGTCCTGCTGAACAGTATTCTGGGTAACAGTCCTGCTGAACAGTATTCTGGGTAACAGTACTGCTGAAGAGTATCCAGGGTAACAGTACTGCTGAAGAGTATCCAGGATAACAGTACTGCTGAACAGTATTCTGGGTAGCGCCCGGAGAACTATAGGCCAGCCCCTCGCAAGTGCCATGCGAGAGTGGGCATCCAGCCATGCCGGATTGTGCCAGCGCAGCGCATTTGGTCTCCGGTGCGCCGTTTCAGTCCAGGGTACCCTGCGCTGGCTCTGCGCAAGGTGTCTCCGGGCGTTGGGAGGGTTCAGTTCGCCCTATGCCTGTTCTCCGCCCGTGCTGGGCGAATGTGGGCATTGAGCCTAAGGGAGAGGTGCGATTGTTGTGCACCAGATCTCCAGTGCTCCCCCACAGCCCGGTTCATCCGGTGCCTGATCCATACACCAGGCCTCCTGTACGTCTCCCCAGCCTGGTTGGCCCTGTGGCAGCCCTACGCACAGGCTGTCTCTCAGTCTCCTCCCTCAAGGTTCTACCGCCTGTCCGGCGCTGCCAGAGTCTCCCGCCTGTCCGGCGCTGCCAGAGTCTCCCGAATGTCCGGCGCTGCCAGAGTCTCCCGCCTGTCCGGCGCTGCCAGAGTCTCCCGAATGTCCGGCGCTGCCAGAGTCTCCCGCCTGTCCGCCGCTGCCAGAGTCTCCCGCCTGTCCGGCGCTGCCAGAGTCTCCCGCCTGTCCGGCGCTGCCAGAGTCTCCCGCCTGTCCGGCGCTGCCAGAGTCTCCCGCCTGTCCGGCGCTGCCAGAGTCTCCCGCCTGTCCGCCGCTGCCAGAGTCTCCCGCCTGTCCGGAATCAGCGGCAAAGGTGGAGTGGGGTCCCGGTCCCGCACCAGAGCCGCCGACGTAAAGAAGGCGGGGAGACTCTGGCAGAGGCTTTTATTCTCTATTTTGGTTGGGCCAGGGTGTAACTAGGGTGGGCATTCTATATTTATTTTCTTTGTTTTTTATTTATTTGTTGTTTGGCCGGGTGTGGTTCTCAATCAGAGGCAGCTGTCTATCGTTGTCTCTGATTGAGAACCATACTTAGGTAGCCTTTTCCCACTGGGTTTTTGTGGGTAGTTAATTTCTGTTTAGAGTTTTTCACCTTGCAGGACTGTTTCGGGGTTTCCCTTTGTTGTTTTTTGTCTATTCAGTGTTCAGTTCAATGAAGAAATATGAACACTTACCACTTTAGTCCGACTACTCTTCCTCATCCGACGACGAAAGCCATTAAAGTTATGGATGCTGGCGGGAAAAGATGAGAAGATGAGCAGAGGAAGAGGTTACGGATATGGAGGTAATTGAAAACATTAACTAGATTGTAGAAAAGTGGATTTGAGATTACTGTCACAGAGGTGAAGGAAGAGATTGGAGAGGGAAGGAAGGGAGGACAGGAGTCATGAGAGGAATATTTAGGAACAGGGGAAAGATTAAATTATATTAGGCAAATAGACAATTTAAATTTCACTCAGAAAGATTACTCCTTGTTTAAGCGGCTTTACTCCCTGCTTGACAAACATTTAAACAAATAGAGAGTAGAGACATGTGTACTGTAGCACCTGAAATGGATAGAATTATCACTATTTGAGGGTCTGACCACCGATGTGACTATGGAACGTCTGTGCATCACAAGATGGTGTTAGCCCACTGAGCTAAATCCTACAAGACTGTGTTGTTAGCCAACTGAGCTAAATCCTACAAGACTGTGTTGTTAGCCAACTGAGCTAAATCCCACAAGACTGTGTTGTTAGCCCACTGAACTATATATAGATTAGAATAAAGTATTTAATGTTTCAAAAAACATACGGATGAGCTAGTTAAAAAGCTAAGATTTAAAGTGGCCTTTACTTTTTAGAAACAGATATTTCCTCTACCTGAATAGCAGGAAGCGGATAGTACAGTCAACTTCCTGCCAGTGCTGGACTATGGGGACACCATTTACCAGCTTGCAGCACCCACTACTCTTAAACCTTTGGATGTTGTCTACCATAGCGCCCTTCGCTTTTTCACAGGTGCTATCAGAGGTGACAGTTCACCACTAGGGTTGCAAATCCCGGGAACTTTCGATACATTTCCTGGTTTTCCAGAAATCGTGGTTGGATATTTTCGGATTTCGGATTTCCTTTCCTTTTGTTATATGTTTGGGTAGGCCAGGGTGTGACATGGGTTTATATGTTGTATTTCATATTGGGGTTTGTATTAATTGGGATTGTGTATGATTAGGGGCGTGTCTAGTTAGGCTTGGCTGCCTGAGGCGATTCCCAATTGGAGTCAGGTGATTCTCGTTGTCTCGGATTGGGAACCGTATTTAGGTAGCCTGAGTGCGCGTTGTATTTCGTGGGTGATTGTACCTGTCTCTGTGTTGTCACCAGATAGGCTGTAATTAGTTCACATTCCGTTTGTTGTTTTCTTCTTCAGTTATTTCATGTACCGCATTTTTCTTCATTAAAGTCATGAGTAACCTACATGCTGCATTTCGGTCTGACTCTCTTCATACTGTTATGCAGGTGAGTGAGGACCCACGCGCAAGGGTGGACCTTATCGTCAGTATGGGAGCGCTGGGACAGAATGGCTCCCACGCCCACCTCTGACGCGTCTACCTCGACAATGAACTGTTTAGTGACGTCAGGTGTAACAAGGATAGGAGTGGATGTTAAACGCTTCTTGAGGAGATCAGTACAACAATCATACGACCGGTGAGGAGGAAGGGAGGTGGCTCTGGACCGACTGAAGACCGTGCGCAGATCATGATATTCCTCCGGCACTCCTGTCAAATCACCAGGCTCCTCCTGTGAAGAGGGGGCAGAAGAAACAGGAGGAATAGCAGACATTAAACATTTCACATGACAAGAAACGTTCCAGGAAAGGATAGAATTACTAGACCAATCAAAAGAAGGATTATGACACACTAGCCAGGGATGACCCAAAACAACAGGTGTAAAAGGTGAACGAAAAATCAAAAAAGAAATGGTCTCACTATGGTTACCAGATACTGTTAGGGTTAAAGGTAGTGTTTCACATAATATACTGGGGAGAGGACTACCATCCAAGGCGAACATGGCCGTGGGCTCCCCTAACTGTCTGAGAGGAATGTCATGTTCCCGAGCCCAGGCTTCGTCCATAAAACAGCCCTCCGCCCCAGAGTCTATTAATGCACTGCAGGAAGCTGCCGAACCGGTCCAGCGTAGATGGACCGACAAGGTAGTACAGGAACTTGACGGAGAGTACTGAGTAGTAGCGCTTACCAGTAGCCCTCCTCTTACTGATGAGCTCTGGCCTTTAACTGGACATGAAATGACAAAATGACCAGCGGAACCGCAATAGAGACAGAGGCGGTTGGTGATTCTCCGTTCCCTCTCCTTAGTCGAGATGCGAATACCCCCCAGCTGCATGGGCTCAACACCTGAGCCAGTGGGGGAAGATGGTAGTGTCGGGAGAGGGGGACACAGTTAACGCGAGCTCTCTTCCATGAGCTCGGTGACGAAGATCTACCCGTCGTTCTATGCGAATAGCGAGTTCAATCAAAGAATCCACGCTGGATGGAACCTCCCGGGAGAGAATCTCATCCTTAACCTTAGCGTGGAGTCCCTCCAGAAAACGAGCGAGCAACGCCTGCTCGTTCCAGTTACTGGAGGCAGCAAGAGTGCGAAACTCTATAGAGTAATCCGTTATGGATCGATTACCTTGACATAGGGAAGACAGGGACCAGGAAGCTTCCTTCCCAAAAACAGAACGATCAAAAACCCGTATCATCTCCTCCTTAAAGTTCTGATACTGGTTAGTACACTCAGCCCTTGCCTCCCAGATAGCCGTGCCCCACTCCCGAGCCCGTCCAGTAAGGAGAGATATGACGTAGGCGATACGAGCAATACCCTTGGAGTACGTGTGGGGCTGGAGAGAGAACACTATATCACACTGGGTAAGGAACGAGCGACATTCAGTGGGCTCCCCAGAGTAACACGGTGGGTTATTAATTCTGGGCTCCGGAGACCCGGAAGCCCAGGAGGTAACCGGTGGATCGAGGCGGAGATTGTGAATCTCCTCCGAGAGGCCGGAGACTTGGGCGGCCAGGGTCTCAACGGCATGTCGAGCAGCAGACAATTCCTGTTCGTGTCTGCCTAGCATCGCTCCCTGGAACTCGACAGCAGAGTAGAGAGAATCCGTAGTCGCTGGGTCCATTTTTGGTCGGATCCTTCTGTTATGCAGGTGAGTGAGGACCCAAAAGCGACTTAACAGAAACAGAGTTTATTCAAGTCCAAACAGAAAATAACAAATCCTGAATCCTTAACAGGAAATGTCCAAACGGGGAATAACAGAAATCCTCTAGTCTGTAGAGGGGAATAACAGGATACGCGGCCACAGACTGCAGGTCGCTTCGGGTAGGGGCAGGCCGTAGCTGACAGAGACACCTGCTCACACGCAGCATCTGATGAAGGCAAAAACATGACAGGACGGAACAAGTACACAGCGAACAGCAAACAAGGATCCGACAAGGACAGAAGCAGAAACAGAGCGAGAAATAGAGACTTAATCAGAGGGCAAAATAGGGGACAGGTGTGAAAGAGTAAACGAGGTCGTTAGGAGAATGAGGAACAGCTGGGAGCAGGAACGGAACGATAGAGAGAGAGAGGGATAGAGAGAGGGAAAGAAACCTAATAAGACCACTGTAATGTTCCCATCATAGACCACTGTAATATTCCCATCATAGACCACTGTAATGTTCCCATCATAGACCACTGTAATATTCCCATCATAGACCACTGTAATGTTCCCATCATAGATCACTGTAATATTCCTATCATAGACCACTGTAGAGTTCCCATCATAGACCACTGTAATGTTCTTATCATAGACCACAATAATGTTCCCATCATAGACCACTGTAATATTCCCATCATAGACCACTGTAATGTTCCCATCATAGACCACTGTAATATTCCCATCATAGACCACTGTAATGTTCCCATCATAGACCACTGTAATGTTCTTATCATAGACCACTGTAATGTTCCCATCATAGACCACTGTAGTGTTCCCATCATAGACCACTGTAATGTTCCCATCATAGACCACTGTAATGTTCTTATCATAGACCACAATAATGTTCCCATCATAGACCACTGTAATGTTCCCATCATAGACCACTGTAATATTCCCATCATAGACCACTGTAATGTTCCCATCATAGACCACTGTAATGTTCTTATCATAGACCACAATAATGTTCCCATCATAGACCACTGTGATGTTCCCATCATAGACCACTGTAATGTTCTTATCATAGACCACTGTAATATTCCCATCATAGACCACTGTAATGTTCCCATCATAGACCACTGTAATGTTCTTATCATAGACCACAATAATGTTCCCATCATAGACCACTGTAATGTTCCCATCATAGACCACTGTAATATTCCCATCATAGACCACTGTAATGTTCCCATCATAGACCACTGTAATGTTCTTATCATAGACCACAATAATGTTCCCATCATAGACCACTGTAATGTTCTTATCATAGACCACTGTAATATTCCCATCATAGACCACTGTAATGTTCCCATCATAGACCGCTGTAATGTTCTTATCATAGACCACAATAATGTTCCCATCATAGACCACTGTAATGTTCTTATCATAGACCACTGTAATATTCCCATCATAGACCACTGTAATGTTCCCATCATAGACCACTGTAATGTTCTTATCATAGACCACAATAATGTTCCCATCATAGACCACTGTAATGTTCACATCATAGACCACTGTAATGTTCTTATCATAGACCACAATAATGTTCCCATCATAGACCACTGTAGTGTTCCCATCATAGACCACTGTAATGTTCTTATCATAGACCACAATAATGTTCCCATCATAGACCACTGTAATGTTCTTATCATAGACCACAATAATGTCCCCATCATAGACCACTGTATTGTTAACACTGTAACAACACAACGCCTAACAGTAAGGCAATCAAGGTAACATTATTTTGTTTACATACACCTACGTATATGTGGAGGAACAACAACCTGTTGGATCTTCATCCCTACAGGAGAGAAAGATTGCCTCACATTAGCAGCCATGTACCACACAGCAATCTGACCATCAGTTTATCTGTACAATACATTTCACAACGGGACTATGCGGAGTAATATGGCTATTTATGCCTAGAGCATATACATTATAGGAACACTTTAGGCGACCGACAGCAAGGTGAGTGCCTCAGACCTTGATATCTGAATGGAACGGGCACTGTGCTGTGGACTGACGTCACCTGTCCGCTTCCCCCCCAATCCAACTAGTTGGGACGTGGACAGCTCCAGCTCGCGTTGCTCCTGCTCACTGTCAAACAGAAGGCAGAGGGAAAAAGGAGCAACCCTCCTCTGACACGGTAAGCTCCTAAATGAGCTTTTCTTTTTTTAAACATAAAATTCACCTTTACTTTTGATTGTGTATAAGAATAATGGCACGAACATGATCCCGCTAGATATTTTAAAACATCAATATTATTATTATTGCTGAATACGTATTTCTGCACTCTCAGTACTTGATCCGTTTAAAAATAACATTTATACTTGTGGACCTATTGAAATATATTTGTGCATGTGGACGTTGTGGCATTCCAATCCATTATGACGCAGGGTTACAGTATAATAGGCTATAAAAAAGTGTTTTGAAGACAATATTAATGGCAGAACAGGTTTGTTATTATGTTCTGCTTTTAAATTTGTATACAATATTTCTGTTCTCCATAGATTTCGTGATGCGCAACGCGTGCGTAAAACCAGACCGAGCCGACCTACACAGCTGCCAACAAGGCACTTCACGACTGCCTGTTTTTAACTCTGAACAAACGTGCGTGCTGAACGACGTGCTTTCCTCTATACTTATGTGATATAATACCTTTTAGAAGACGTTGAAGATGGAGAATATATCTATCGCGAACACCCGCAGCGGAGCTCCGGTTGTGTGTAACGAATCCATGGACTACTATTATCTGAGCACGACTAACCGGACAGATCTGAACTGCACGCCACAATCAGAGTTATACTTTTATGCCGACCTCTACGTGGTCCTGCCGGTGATATATTCGGTGATATGTGCCGTGGGGTTAACGGGGAACACGGCGGTTATCTACGTTATCCTCAAAGCGCCCAAAATGAAAACCGTGACCAATATGTTTATCCTAAACTTGGCGATAGCCGACGACCTGTTTACTCTGGTACTACCCATCAACATCGCCGAGCACCTGCTCCACTACTGGCCCTTTGGAGAGGTGCTGTGTAAGGTCATCCTGAGCATAGACCACTATAACATCTTCTCCAGTATCTACTTCCTTACGGTCATGAGTGTGGACCGTTATCTGGTCGTACTGGCGACCGTGCGTTCCAAGCGCATGCCCTACCGTACCTACCGCGCAGCGAAGATAGTGAGCCTGTGCGTCTGGATCCTCGTGATTCTAATCGTAATGCCGTTCACGGTATTCGCTGGGGTCTACATCAGTCCGGACGACTCGGACAGGAAAAGCTGCGTCCTCAGCTTCCCGAGCCCGGAGAGTTTGTGGTTCAAGGCGAGCAGGATATACACCCTGATCCTCGGCTTCGCCATCCCGGTGTCGACCATCTGTATTCTCTACACCATGATGCTGTACAAACTACGGAACATGCGCCTCAACTCCAACGCCAAGGCGCTGGACAAGGCTAAAAAGAAAGTAACTATTATGGTGTTTATAGTCTTAGCGGTGTGTCTGTTCTGTTGGACCCCGTTTCACCTCAGTACCATAGTGGCTCTCACCACAGACCTGAGGACCACTCCGCTGCTCATCGGGTTGTCCTACTTTATCACCAGCCTCAGCTACGCCAACTCTTGTCTGAACCCTTTTCTTTACGCCTTTCTGGATGACAGCTTCAGGAAGGCTTTCAAGAAGATGCTGGAATGTAGACCGGCAGGAATGTAGTAGCCTACAGTGATTTAGCGGCTAGTGGATTCATGTTTTAAGATAGTATGTTAATATTGATATCAATCAAAACAAACTATGATTATATTATTTATGTATGCTTGAATCAGTGTTAGGGGCTGTTCATTGTTGCCATAGTATGACTTAAATATTTAACATGGTGTAAATGATATGGGGAAACGAATTTCTATTCCGGGCAAGCCTGCCCTACTCATGAATTGGGGTGGGGGTTATTATCAAGGTTCTTCTCCTTATGCCACTTTTATTTTCCATGGACTTTTGTCTCCCTCTTCTGTCCCGAGAGGGCAGGTTGCCTACACTGTACTGACGCTAAAATCATTC
The DNA here is from genome assembly GCF_021184085.1 of Oncorhynchus gorbuscha. Classification (NCBI taxonomy): domain Eukaryota; kingdom Metazoa; phylum Chordata; class Actinopteri; order Salmoniformes; family Salmonidae; genus Oncorhynchus; species Oncorhynchus gorbuscha. Next base: position 103,737,136 of record NC_060175.1, on the reverse strand, counting down.
AGAATCAGGGCCGTAACATATGGGAAGTCCTCTACAATGACCACACTGACTCACGACAGTGATGTAGCTTATACACTTTGCTGTAAATACTTATTCTAAGGCAACTACAGTAAGTGGTGTCAAATCATGCATAGTCATAAAATGTATCCAGGCTAATCTACATGATCTAAAGATGATAACTCATTCTACATTTCCTCAAGTCTATGTTTACGGAGAATAATAATTACAACCTATTACCGTGTTTAAGTATTCATTTTGTGTTGACATGACACCCTTTGAAAATAACTTTGAGCTTTTCCGATGCCAAGAGAGTCCACCTGGTACCTAATCACAGCTACTGTAGCACTTCTATACTGTATCATCCAAACAGAAATACATTGATTTTTTTATACATATATATATATATATATCTGCTGACAAATAAAATATAAGCAAAATAAACTGTGTGTTTTATTTTGTAGGATGGCAATATAGGCTCTCTTTCATAATGGACCTTACAGAGCATATGAGCCTACAGCATTCTGCTGCTGTGTGCGTCCAGCTAAATGCATCAATAACAAATAAACAGAATGTGATATATAGGCGACGTCTAATTTCTGTATTTATCTTTACTTATTCATTGGATATGATGTGTCATACAATAATGATGTGCTGACTGTCACATACCCTTAAATACAACAACAAACATACATATATATATATATATATAGTAACTATGTTCAAGTAACTATTACCATGCACTGTGCAGTATGCACAATTCTTTATAAAAAAAATAAACAATCAATTACAATAAATTGTGTTAATCTAAATACCTTCAGAGCCGAGTTGGGCCATTGTTTAGAATTGAGAAATTTGGAATTTAGAATTTAGAGTTTAGAATTAGGTCTATTTCCAGACATGCAGTTAAATAGCCATTTATGAAACAATATAAATAATATAATTTTCTATGATTGAAATATTTCCCCCATGTAATGTTAATTGGGATCTAACATGGCCGCCGTAGAATGTTGTAGTGTCATGTGAATGCCTCATAATGCAGAAACGTCAATGTTCCGACTTTGTAAATACATGTGTCTGGACATCTCTGGGGGGGTGGCAGGGTAGCCTAGTGGTTAGAGTGTTGGACTAGTAACCGGAACTGTTGCAAGTTCAAACCCCCGAGCTGACAAGGTACAAATCTGTCGTTCTTCCCCTGAACAGGCAGTTAACTGACTGTTCCCAGGCTGTCATTGAAAATAAGAATTTGTTCTTAACTGACTTGCCTGGTTTAATAAAATATTCCTTATGAACCTGGGTTGATTTAGAAATGACCACTAATCCCCTTCTGGTACCTGTACTAGTGGTATATCTGAAAGACCGTAACAGGTGTAACAGATAATAAAACATCTACTTTTCTCCCACGTGCTCATCCATCACAACGGTGTGAAAACAGAGATAAGCTCTTTATCGTTTCACACATTATTCAGTTGTACAGATAACTGGCTTATATCTTTCACACACACACACACACACACACACACACACACACACACACACACACACACACACACACACACACACACACACACACACACACACACACACACACACACACACACACACACACACACACACACACACACACACACACACACACACACACACACACACACACACACACACACACACACACACACACACACACACACACACACACACACACACACACACACACACACACACACACACACACACACACACACACACAGTGTCGTAAAAGTGACACAGAGGAGGGAGAGGAAGAGTGGGACGGAGTGATGTTTCAGTCATGTTACATGTAGGTCACAAAATAAACCTAGAGTGTTAGCAGTGATGTCAACAGTAAAACATATTGAAGAACATAACAGTCATGGTTTACACTTAGAATGAGGAAATTTCATTTATTTATTTCATTTTGACCTTTATTTAACTAGGCAAGTCAGTTAAGAACAAATTCTTATTTTCAATGACGGCCGAGGAACAGTGGGGTTAACTGTTCAGGGGCAGAACGACAGATTTGTACCTTGTCAGGTCGTCAGCTCCGACGCTCTAACCACTAGGCTACCCTGCCGACCCTACACTCTAAC
>NC_060175.1:103681766-103734931 GCF_021184085.1 Oncorhynchus gorbuscha | reverse complement strand
CTACACTCGAACCACCAGGCTACCCCTGCCGCCCAAATGGCTCAACTCAACTATTTGTAGTAACAAGAAGTATTGGGGTGTCCTGGGTTCAAAAAGTCATACAGTAGAAATACATTTTTTTTAAACAACCTGCACTTTACTAAACTATTATTTAAGTTTTAATTCACGTTTTTTCTTAGCAGCAAAGGTGAGAGCAAACTGAGGTATTTCGGACACAGCCTTTGTCAGCGTTTCATTAGATTTCACAGGCATATAGTGGAAGAGCACCACCCACTGGCTAATATAGGGAACTACGGTTGATCTGATAGATTTATACTATTAGACCGACTTTATTCAGACACATGACTTATATCTATTATCACATTATAAATAGGCCCTACATATTTAATTAAATGATTGGGTCTCAGTCTGTCCTGTCTTTTTTCCAACTTCCGACTTGAATATACACACTTAAACAATGTTAAAAAATACAGTCCCCTTCCTCACAGAGATACATTGTTGACTGGGGTCGTATCCCAAAATGCTGCCATATTCCCTATGGGTTCGGTCTAAAGTAGTGCACTACATAGGGAATAGGGCCTGGTCAAATTTAGAGCACTACATAGAGAATAGGGGCCTGAGTCAAATTTAGAGCACTACATAGGGAATAGGGCCTGGTCTGTATACAGGGTCTCTCTTGCTCTTATCTCCCTCTAGATACATTGTCTCCCTGCTCTAGATATATGGTCTTTCCTGCTCCTATCTCCTCTAGACACATGGTCTCTCCTGATCTTATCTCCCTGTAGATACATGGTCTCCACTGCTCTTATCAGCCTCTAGATACATGGTATCCCCTGCTCTAGATATATGGTCTCCCATTATCTAGATACATGGTCTCCCCTGCTATAGATACATAGTCTCCCCTGCTCTAGATACATGGTCTCCCCTGCTCTAGATACATGGTCTCCCATTCTCTAGATAAATGATCTCCCTTGCTCTAGATAAATGGTCTCCCATTCTCTAGATAAATGGTCTCCCATTCTCTAGATAAATGGTCTCCCTTGCTCTAGATAAATGGTGTCCCTTGCTCTAGACAAATGGTATCCCCTGCTCTAGATTAATTGACTCCCTTGCTCTAGATGAATGGTCTCCCTTGCCCTAGATAAATAGTCTCCCTTGCCCTAGATAAATGGTCTCCCTTGCCCTAGATAAATAGTCTCCCTTGCTCTAGATAAAGGGTCGCCCCTCTAGATAAATGGTCTCGCTTGCTCTAGATAAATGGTCTCCCCTGCTCTACATAAATGGTCTCCCTTATTCTAGATACATGAACTCCCCTAATCTAAACAAAAATGTATCCAAATCTCTAGATACATTATCTCCCATGCTTTAGTTACATGGTATACAGTGCTCTATATAAATTGCCTCACCTTCTCCAGATAAATGGTCTTCCGTGCTCTAGATAAATGGTCTCCCTTGCTCTAGTTAAATAGTCTCCATTGCTCTAGATAAAAGGTCTCCGCTGCTAGATAAATGGTCTCCCTTGTTCTAGATAAATGATCTCCTTGTTCTAGATAAATTGTCTCCCTTGTCTCCCTTGCTCTAGATAAATTGTATCCCTTGCTCTAGATAAATGGTCTCCGCTGCTTTAGATAAATGGTCTCCCCTGCTCTAGATAAATGGTCTCCCTTTCTCTAGATAAATTGTCTCCCTTGCTCTAGATAAATTGTCTCCCCTGCTCTAGATACATGGTCTCCACTGCTCTAGATAAATGGTCTCCCTTTCTATAGATAAATCGTCTCCCTTGCTCTAGATAACTGTTCTCCCCTGCTCTAGATAAATGGCCTCCCCTGCTCTAGATAAATGGCCTCCCTTGCTCTAGATAGATGGTCTCCCTTGCTCTAGGTAAATGGTCTCCCATGCTCTAGATAAATGGTCTCCCTTGCTCTACATAAATGGTCTCCCTTGCTCTAGATAAATGGTCTCCCTTGCTCTAGGTAAATGGTCTCCCTTGCTCTAGATAAATGGTCTCCCTTGCTCTAGATTAATGGTCTCCCTTGTTCTAGATAAATGGTCTCCCTTGCTCTAGATAAATGGTCTCCCTTGCTCTAGATAAATGGTCTCCCTTGCTCTAGATTAATGGTCTCCCTTGTTCTAGATAAATGGTCACCCTTGTTCTAGATAAATGGTCTCCCTTGTCTCCCTTGCTCTAGATAAATTGTATCCCTTGCTCTAGATAAATGGTCTCCGCTGCTTTAGATAAACGATATCCCCTGCTCTAGATAATTGGTCTCCCTTGCTCTAGATAAACGGTCTCCCTTTCTCTAGATAAATCGTCTCCCTTGCTCTAGATAGCTGTTCTCCCCTGCTCTAGATAAATGGTCTCCCCTGCTCTAGATAAATGGTCCCCCTTGCTCTAGATAAACGATATCCCCTGCTCTAGATAAATGGTCTCCCTTTCTCTAGATAAATGGTCTCCCTTTCTCTAGATAAATCGTCTCCCTTTCTCTAGATAAATCGTCTCCCTTGCTCTAGATAACTGTTCTCCCCTGTTCTAGATAAATGGTCTCCCCTGCTCTAGATACATGGTCTCCTCTGCTCTAGATAAATGGTCTCCCTTGCTCTAGGAAGACCGTGATCTGTGAGCTCCCCTCAGGGCATTCTAGTCTAACTGCATGACAGAGCCAAGTTAAAACAAGGACATGATTTAAAACATATAAATATAATATATTGATAGACCTAGGAACCTCTAATCCTGGCAATGTGACTGGTAAACTCATTTATGAGGCCAGTGCAATATATTCTAATTTATGTTAAAACACTACAGTAGAGTTATTTGAGTTTGTCTTGGGAAGACGGTGACCACAGCATATTCTGTTTAGTGTTCTCAACTGTATGATTACTGTATATCCCTGAAGAATAACTTTTTGATCTGCTTGAGGTAGATGTTGTACAGCTATATGTACAGACCTGTTTTTATAGGGATAGTATACAGACAGGCTAAATGTTGAGTTCTATCCAGTAGAGTTATTTCTACCTATTTGTTATACACATAGATTTCACATAGATTAAGAGACGTATATTCTACTCTACTATGTCCCATTCAGGAACACAGTTGGGGACAGGCCTTGTGGATATTAATTAGATATTAAACTCAAAGATTAACTCACCATGATCTTTTTGAAGTCATCTTTAGTTATTTTATATTAACAACACATACATATATATACAGTGGGAAGAACAAGTATTTGATACATTTCAACTGTAAGAGACGGAATCTAAAACAAAATCCAGAATAAAATACTTATGTCATGCAATAAAATACAAATTAATTACTTAAAATCATACAACGTGATTTTCTGGATTTTTGTTTTAGATTCCATCAGTTGAAGTGTACCTATGATAAAAATTACAGACCTCTACATGCTTTGTAAATAGGAAAACCTGCAAAATCGGCAGTGTATCAAATACTTGTTCTCCCCACTGTATATGTGTATCCTCAAAGTACACATTACTACCACTATACAGAACACATTACTACCACTATACAGAACACATTACTACCACTATACAGAACACATTACTACCACTATACAGAACACATTACTACCACTATACAGAACACATTACTACCACTATACAGAACACATTACTACCACTATACAGCACACATTACTACCACTATACAGAACACATTACTACCACTATACAGAACACATTACTACCACTATACAGAACACATTACTACCACTATACAGAACACATTACTACCACTATACAGAACACATTACTACCACTATACAGAACACATTACTACCACTATACAGAACACATTACTACCACTATACAGAACACATTACTACCACTATACAGAACACATTACTACCACTATACAGCACACATTACTACCACTATACAGAACACATTACTACCACTATACAGAACACATTACTACCACTATACAGAACAAATTACTACCACTATACAGCACACATTACTACCACTATACAGAACACATTACTACCACTATACAGAACACATTACTAGCATTATACAGAACACATTACTACCACTATACAGTACACAGTACTACCAATATACAGTACCCAGTACTACCACTATACAGTACCCAGTACCCAGTACTACCAATATACAGTACCCAGTACTACCACTATACAATACCCAGTACTACCACTATATAGTACCCAGTACTACCACTATACAGTACACAGTACTACCAATATACAGTACCCAGTACTACCACTATACAGTACCCAGTACCCAGTACTACCAATATACAGTACCCAGTACTACCACTATATAGTACCCAGTACTACCACTATACAAACCCAGTACTACCAATATACAGTACCCAGTACTACCACTATACAGTACCCAGTACCCAGTACTACCAATATACAGTACCCAGTACTACCACTATACAATACCCAGTACTACCACTATACAATACCCAGTACTACCACTATACAATACCCAGTACTACCACTATACAATACCCAGTACTACCACTATACAGTACCAGCACTACCACTATACAGTACCAGCACTATCACTATACAGTACCCAGTACTAGCACAACACAGTACCCAGTGCTACCACTATACAGTACCCAGTACTAGCACTATACAGTACCCAGTGCTACCACTATACAGTACCCAGTACTACCACTATATAGTACCCAGTACCCAGTACTACCACTATACAGTACCCAGCACTACCAATATACAGTACCCAGTACTACCACTATACAGTACCAGCACTACCACTATACAGTACCCAGCACTACCACTATACAGTACCCAGTACTATCACTATATAGTACCCAGTACTACCACTATACAGTACCCAGTACTACCACTATACAGTACCCAGTACTACCACTATACAGTACCCATTACCCAGTACTACCACTATATAGTACCCAGTACCCAGTACCCAGTACTACCACTATATAGTACCCAGTACCCAGTACTACCACTATATAGTACCCAGTACCCAGTACTACCACTATATAGTACCCAGTACCCAGAACCCAGTACTACCACTATATAGTACCCAGTACCCAGTACTACCACTATATAGTACCCAGTACCCAGTACCCAGTACTACCACTATACAGTACCCAGTACCCAGTACTACCACTATATAGTACCCAGTACTACCACTATACAGTACCCAGTACTACCACTATACAGTACCAGCACTATCACTATACAGTACCCAGTACCCAGTACCCAGTACTACCACTATATAGTACCCAGTACCCAGTACTACCACTATATAGTACCCAGCACCCAGTACTACCAATATACAGTACCCAGTACTACCACTATACAGTACCAGCACTATCACTATACAGTACCCAGTACCCAGTACCCAGTACTACCACTATTTAGTACCCAGTACCCACTACTACCAGTATATAGTACCCAGTACCCAGTACCCAGTACTACCACTATATAGTACCCAGTACCCAGTACTACCACTATACAGTACCCAGCACTACCACTATACAGTACCCAGTGCTACCACTATACAATACCCAGTACCCAGTACCCAGTACCCAGTACTACCAATATACAGTACCCAGTACTACCAATATACAGTACCCAGTACTACCACTATACAATACCCAGTACTACCACTATACAGTACCCAGTACTACCACTATACAGTACCCAGTACCCAGTACTACCACTATATAGTACCCAGTACTACCACTACACAGTACCCAGTACTACCAATATACAGTACCCAGTACTACCACTATACAATACCCAGTACTACCACTATACAGTACCAGCACTATCACTATACAGTACCCAGTACTACCACTATACAGTACCCAGTACTACCACTATATAGTACCCAGTACTACCACTATGCAGTACCAGTACTACCACTATACAGTATCCAGTACTACCACTATACAGTACCAGTACTACCACTATACAGTACCCAGTGCTACCACTATATAGTACCCAGTACTACCACTATACAGTACCCAGTACTACCACTATATAGTACCCAGTACTAGCACTATACAGTACCAGCACTACCGCTATACAGAAATGAAATACCACTAAACAGCAAATTACTACCACTATACAGCACATTACTACCACTATACAGCACATTACTATCACCATACAGCACATTACTACCACTATGAAGCTCAGTACTATCACCATACAGCACATTACTACCACTATACAGCACATTACTACTACCATACAATACCCAGTACCCAGTACTACCACTATACAGTACCAAGTACTACCACTATACAGTACCAAGTACTACCACTATACAGTACCCAGTACTACCACTATACAGTACCCAGTACCCAGTACTACCACTATATAGTACCTAGTACCAAGTACCCAGTACTACCACTATATAGTACCCAGTACCCAGTACTACCACTATATAGTACCCAGTACCCAGTACTACCACTATATAGTACCCAGTACCCAGTACCCAGTACTACCACTATATAGTACCCAGTACCCAGTACTACCACTATATAGTACCCAGTACCCAGTACTACCACTATATAGTACCCAGTACCCAGTACTACCACTATACAGTACCCAGTACTACCACTATACAGTACCAGCACTATCACTATACAGTACCCAGTACCCAGTACCCAGTACCCAGTACTACCACTATATAGTACCCAGTACCCAGTACTACCACTATATAGTACCCAGTACCCAGTACTACCACTATATAATACCCAGTACCCAGTACCCAGTACTACCACTATACAGTACCCAGTACCCAGTACTACCACTATATAGTACCCAGTACTACCACTATACAGTACCCAGTACTACCACTATACAGTACCAGCACTATCACTATACAGTACCCAGTACCCAGTACCCAGTACTACCACTATATAGTACCCAGTACCCAGTACTACCACTATATAGTACCCAGTACCCAGTACTACCAACATACAGTACCCAGTACTACCACTATACAGTACCAGCACTATCACTATACAGTACCCAGTACCCAGTACCCAGTACTACCACTATTTAGTAACCAGTACCCACTACTACCAGTATATAGTACCCAGTACCCAGTACCCAGTACTACCACTATATAGTACCCAGTACCCAGTACTACCACTATACAGTACCCAGCACTACCACTATACAGTACCCAGTGCTACCACTATACAATACCCAGTACCCAGTACCCAGTACCCAGTACTACCAATATACAGTACCCAGTACTACATATATCCATACCCAGTACTACCACTATACAATACCCAGTACTACCACTATACAGTACCCAGTACTACCACTATACAGTACCCAGTACCCAGTACTACTACTATATAGTACCCAGTACTACCACTACACAGTACCCAGTACTACCAATATACAGTACCCAGTACTACCACTATACAATACCCAGTACTACCACTATACAGTACCAGCACTATCACTATACAGTACCCAGTACTACCACTATACAGTACCCAGTACTACCACTATATAGTACCCAGTACTACCAATATATAGTACCCATTACTACCACTATACAGTACCAGTACTACCACTATACAGTACCCAGTACTACCACTATACAGTACCAGTACTACAACTATACAGTACCCAGTGCTACCACTATACAGTACCCAGTACTACCAATATACAGTACCCAGTACTACCACTATACAATACCCAGTACTACCACTATACAGTACCCAGTACTACCACTATACAGTCCTCAGTACCCAGTACTAGCACTACACAGTACCCAGTACTACCACTATACAGTACCCAGTACCCATTACCACCACTATACAGTACCCAGTACCACCACTATACAGTACCAGCATTACCGCTATACAGAAATGAAATACCACTAAACAGCAAATTATTACCACTATACAGCACATTACTACCACTATACAGCACATTACTACTACCATACAATACTCAGTACTACCACTATGAAGCTCAGTACTATCACCATACAGCACATTACTACCACTATACAGCACATTACTACCACCATACAGCACATTACTACCACTATACAGCACATTACTACCACTAAACAGCACATTATTACCACTATACAGCACATTACTACCACTAAACAGCACATTACTACTACCATACAGCACATTACTACCACTATACAGCACATTACTACTACCATACAATACTCAGTACCCAGTACTACCACTATACAGTACCAAGTACTACCACTATACAGTACCCAGTACTACCACTATACAGTACCCAGTACCCAGTACTGCCACTATGAAGCTCATTACTACCACCATACAGCACATTACTACCACTATCCAGCACATTACTACCACTATACAGCACATTACTACTACCATACAATACTCAGTACTGCCACTATGAAGCTCATTACTAACACCATACAGCACATTATTACCACTATACAGCACATTACTACCACTATACAGCACATTATTACCACTATACAGCACATTACTACCACTAAACAGCACATTACTACCACTATACAGCACATTACTATCACCATACAGCACATTATTACCACTAAACAGCACATTATTACCATTATACAGCACATTACTATCACCATACAGCACATTATTACCACTAAACAGCACATTACTACCACTATACAGCACATTACTATCACCATACAGCACATTATTACCACTAAACAGCACATTTCTACTACCATACAATACTCAGTACTACCACTATGAAGCTCATTACTATCACCATACAGCACATTATTACCATTATACAGCACATTACTATCACCATACAGCACATTACTACCACTATACAGCACATTACTACCACTAAACAGCACATTTCAACCAACATACAATACATATCCATCACTATACAGTACTCAATACTTTCCACTATACAGTACTCAATACTACCACTATACAGTACTCAATACTACCACTATACAGTACTCAGTACTACCACTATACAGTACTCAGTACTACCACTATACAGTACTCAATACTTTCCACTATACAGTACTCAGTACTACCACTATACAGTACTCAGTACTACCACTATACAGTACTCATTACTACCACTATACGGTACTCAGTACTACCACTATACAGTACTCAATACTACCACTATACAGTACTCAGTACTACCACTATACAGTAGTCAGTACTACCACCATACAGTACTCACTACTATCACTATACAGTACCTTACAACCACTATATAGCATAGTACTACCACCATACAGCATATTACTACTACAATACTGTAGTCAGTACTACCACTATACAGTACTCAGTACTTCCACTATACAGTACTCAATACTACCACTATACAGTACTCAATACTACCACTATACAGTACTCACTACTATCACTATACAGTACCTTACAACCACTATATAGCATAGTACCACCACCATACAGCATATTACTACTACATTACAGTAGTCAGTACTAACACCATACATTACTTAATACTATCACTATACATAACTCAGTACTACCACCATACATCATATTACTACCACCATACAGTAGGCAGTACTACCATCATACAGTAGGCAGTACTACCACCATACAGTAGGCAGTACTACCACCATACAGTAGTCAGTACCACCACCATACAGTAGTCAGTAATACCACCATACAGTAGTCAGTACTAGCACCACACAGTAGTCAGTACCACCACCATATTGTACTTAATACTACCACCATACATCACATTACTTCCACAATACAGTAGTCAGTACTACCACCATACAGTAGGCAGTACTATCACCATACGGTAATCAGTACTACCACATACAGTGCTCAATGCTTCCACCATTCAGTCCTCAGTAATTCCACCATACAGTACCCAGTACTACCACCACGGAGATATATAACAACATGCGATACTCAGTACTGCCACCAGGGTGCAGTATAACACAATGCTGTACTCAATAGTACCACCAGTGGGGAGCAGTATAACACAATGTTGGCCTCTTTACTCAAAGCAGACAGGGGGTTGCAACTGCAGTCAAACACCAGGTAGCACTTTTGTGTGTGTGTGTGTGTGTGTGTGTGTGTGTGTGTGTGTGTGTGTGTGTGTGTGTGTGTGTGTGTGTGTGTGTGTGTGTGTGTGTGTGTGTGTGTGTGTGTGTGTGTGTGTGTGTGTGTGATGAGAGGTGATAAGTATCATAAATGAACGTGTGAATGTGTGGTCGCGTAATTTTTAAATTTGTAAAAAAAAATTATGACTACGTTTTTTTTTTAAATGACATGAAGGCTAACATTATCCAAAACCTTAGCTTTTGAAGAAAGTTTGATGAAATTGAAAGATGTTGAGAATTAGAGTGTTAAAAACCCTTTAAAAAATTGAGAAACATCGCTAAATTCCATAATCTGAAGTCAAAACGTCTAAAACCCTGAAGTGTTGTTGGGGATAACGCCTTGGCTTTAATCTGAGATGAGAAAAGTAGGCTGTTCCTCCAATGGAAAGTAGGCCATTCCTTCAATGGAAAGTAGGCCGTTCCTCCAATGGAAAGTAGGCCGTTCCTCCAATGGAAAGTAGGCCGTTCCTCCAATGGAACGTAGGCCGTTCCTCCAATGCACCGTTCCTTCTGCGCAAACACATTAACATGTTTTAAATACATTTAAAGAATATATCAAATCAATCAAATACATGTTATTCCCTAACAAGCTTTCTTAAACAACTGGTGTAGACTAATATTAAAATGCTAAATTACGGGTCCTTTTCCAAAAGTTAAAGATAAAATGTTTTTTATAATAATGAAATAGTGACAAGAAATAAACGGAGAATAATGTAGAACAATAAAAAATAACATTGCTACATACAGCGCCTTCGGAAATACCACTTGACTTTTTCCTCATTTTGTTACGTTAAAACCTTATTCTAAAATGGATCAAATATTTTTTTCCTTCACATATTACCCCATAATGATAAAGTAAAACAAGTTTAAAAACCTTTATTAACCAGTATTTTATTTAAGCGCCTTTGGCAGCAATTACAGCCTTAAATCTTCTTGGGTATGACGTTACAAGCTTGGCACACCTGCTTTTGGGGAATTTCTCCCATTCCTCTGCAGATCCTCTCAAGCTCTATCAGGTTGGAAGGTGAGCATTGCTAAACACCTATTGTCAGGTTTTTCAAGAGATGTTTGATCGGGTACAAGTCCGGGATATGGATGGGGCACTCAAGGACAATCAAAAACTTGTACCAAAGGCACTCCTGCATTGTCTATGCTGTGTGCTCAAGGCCTTTTTCCTGTAGGAAGGTGAACCTTCACCCCAGTCTGAGGTACTTTGCTTGGTTAATCTTTGTCTCGATCCTGACTAGTCTCCCAGTCCCTGCCGTTGAAAACCATCCCCACAGCTGCTGATGCTACCACCACCATGCTTCACCGTGGGGATGGTACCAGGTTTCCTCCTGACGTGACGCCTGGAATTCAGGCCAAAGAGTTCAATTTTGGTTTCATCAGACCAGACAACCTTGTTTCTCATGGCTTTGTTTGTGTTGCCCGTGGTAACCAGGATGGTAACCAGGACGGTAACCAGGATGACATTTTTTTTAAACAGGGAATTTTGCGACCCTAGTCATGTGAGAGTAAAGCCTTCGCTCAATCACCTGGCTTAGAGTCCAGAGTCTTCAGGTTCTTCAGCTTCTTGACCTTCATCTGCTTGACAGTCTCTCCAGCCTGCTTCATGTCTCCAATAAGGATGATGTGAGGCCAGTGTTGGAGGGTCTTCGCAAAGAACGGGTTGGTCACGCCAAGAATCACAGATGGCCTGAGAGACAGGCACAAAAACACACCGCAGAGCTGAGCACAAATGGTCTGGGTTGGTCATCCTGCCAGGCCCACAGACCTTTTCCCAGACTTAGGCCAGACGGGGAGGGGGATTCTACTCTCTCTCTCTCTCTCTCTTTATCAAAAGTGGGGCGAGCGAGCATTTTTTTTTAGACTAGTGCAGCAGTGTTAGACTAGACTAGACTAGTGCAGCAGTGTTAGACTAGACTAGACTAGACTAGACTAGTGCAGCAGTGTTAGACTAGACTAGACTAGACTAGTGCAGCAGTATTAGACTAGACTAGACTAGACTAGTGCAGCAGTGTTAGACTAGAGTAGTGCAGCAGTATTAGACTAGACTAGACTAGACTAGACTAGACTAGACTAGTGCAGCAGTATTAGACTAGACTAGACTAGACTAGTGCAGCAGTGTTAGACTAGAGTAGTGCAGCAGTATTAGACTAGACTAGACTAGACTAGACTAGACTAGTGCAGCAGTATTAGACTAGACTAGACTAGACTAGTGCAGCAGTGTTAGACTAGAGTAGTGCAGCAGTATTAGACTAGACTAGTGCAGCAGTATTAGACTAGACTAGACTAGTGCAGCAGTGTTAGACTAGACTAGTGCAGCAGTATTAGACTAGACTAGACTAGTGCAGCAGTGTTAGACTAGACTAGACTAGTGCAGCAGTATTAGACTAGACTAGACTAGTGCAGCAGTATTAGACTAGACTAGACTAGACTAGTGCAGCAGTGTTAGACTAGACTAGTGCAGCAGTGTTAGACTAGACTAGACTAGACTAGACTAGACTAGACTAGACTAGTGCAGCAGTATTAGACTAGACTAGACTAGACTAGACTAGACTAGACTAGACTAGACTAGACTAGTGCAGCAGTATTAGACTAGACTAGTGCAGCAGTATTAGACTAGACTAGACTAGACTAGTGCAGCAGTGTTAGACTAGACTAGTGCAGCAGTGTTAGACTAGACTAGTGCAGCAGTGTTAGACTAGACTAGACTAGACTAGACTAGACTAGTGCAGCAGTATTAGACTAGACTAGACTAGACTAGACTAGACTAGACTAGACTAGACTAGACTAGACTAGACTAGTGCAGCAGTGTTAGTAGACTAGACTAGACTAGACTAGACTAGACTAGACTAGACTAGACTAGACTAGACTAGTGCAGCAGTGTTAGACTAGACTAGACTAGACTAGACTAGACTAGACTAGTGCAGCAGTGTTAGACTAGACTAGACTAGACTAGTGCAGCAGTGTTAGACTAGACTAGACTAGTGCAGCAGTGTTAGACTAGACTAGACTAGATTAGTGCAGCAGTGTTAGACTAGACTAGACTAGTGCAGCAGTATTAGACTAGACTAGACTAGTGCAGCAGTGTTAGACTAGACTAGACTAGACTAGACTAGACTAGACTAGACTAGACTAGACTAGACTAGACTAGTGCAGCAGTATTAGACTAGACTAGACTAGACTAGACTAGACTAGACTAGACTAGACTAGACTAGACTAGACTAGACTAGTGCAGCAGTGTTAGACTAGACTAGTGCAGCAGTATTAGACTAGACTAGTGCAGCAGTGTTAGACTAGACTAGACTAGACTAGACTAGACTAGACTAGACTAGACTAGACTAGACTAGACTAGACTAGACTAGACTAGACTAGTGCAGCAGTATTAGACTAGACTAGACTAGACTAGACTAGACTAGACTAGACTAGTGCAGCAGTATTAGACTAGACTAGACTAGACTAGACTAGACTAGACTAGACTAGACTAGACTAGACTAGACTAGACTAGACTAGACTAGACTAGTGCAGCAGTGTTAGACTAGACTAGACTAGACTAGTGCAGCAGTATTAGACTAGACTAGTGCAGCAGTATTAGACTAGACTAGACTAGTGCAGCAGTATTAGACTAGACTAGACTAGTGCAGCAGTGTTAGACTAGACTAGACTAGACTAGACTAGACTAGACTAGTGCAGCAGTGTTAGACTAGACTAGACTAGACTAGTGCAGCAGTATTAGACTAGACTAGACTAGTGCAGCAGTATTAGACTAGACTAGACTAGTGCAGCAGTGTTAGACTAGACTAGACTAGAATAGTGCAGCAGTGTTAGACTAGACTAGACTAGTGCAGCAGTGTTAGACTAGACTAGACTAGTGCAGCAGTGTTAGACTAGACTAGACTAGACTAGTGCAGCAGTGTTAGACTAGACTAGACTAGTGCAGCAGTGTTAGACTAGACTAGACTAGTGCAGCAGTGTTAGACTAGACTAGACTAGACTAGTGCAGCAGTGTTAGACTAGACTAGACTAGTGCAGCAGTGTTAGACTAGACTAGACTAGTACAGCAGTGTTAGACTAGACTAGACTAGTACAGCAGTGTTAGACTAGACTAGACTAGTGCAGCAGTGTTAGACTAGACTAGACTAGTGCAGCAGTATTAGACTAGACTAGTGCAGCAGTATTAGACTAGACTAGACTAGTGCAGCAGTATTAGACTAGACTAGACTAGTGCAGCAGTGTTAGACTAGACTAGTGCAGCAGTGTTAGACTAGACTAGTGCAGCAGTGTTAGACTAGACTAGACTAGTGCAGCAGTGTTAGACTAGACTAGACTAGACTAGTGCAGCAGTGTTAGACTAGACTAGACTAGTGCAGCAGTGTTAGACTAGACTAGACTAGACTAGTACAGCAGTGTTAGACTAGACTAGACTAGTACAGCAGTGTTAGACTAGACTAGACTAGTGCAGCAGTGTTAGACTAGACTAGACTAGTGCAGCAGTATTAGACTAGACTAGTGCAGCAGTATTAGACTAGACTAGACTAGTGCAGCAGTATTAGACTAGACTAGACTAGTGCAGCAGTGTTAGACTAGACTAGACTGCAGCAGTGTTAGACTAGACTAGTGACTAGTGCAGCAGTATTAGACTAGACTAGACTAGTGCAGCAGTATTAGACTAGACTAGACTAGTGCAGCAGTATTAGACTAGACTAGACTAGACTAGTGCAGCAGTATTAGACTAGACTAGACTAGTGCAGCTAGACTAGACTTAGACTAGACTAGACTAGTGCAGCAGTATTAGACTAGACTAGACTAGTGCAGCAGTATTAGACTAGACTAGACTAGTACAGCAGTGTTAGACTAGACTAGACTAGTGCAGCAGTGTTAGACTAGACTAGACTAGTACAGCAGTGTTAGACTAGACTAGACTAGTGCAGCAGTGTTAGACTAGACTAGACTAGACTAGTGCAGCAGTGTTAGACTAGACTAGACTAGTGCAGCAGTATTAGACTAGACTAGTGCAGCAGTGTTAGACTAGACTAGACTAGACTAGTGCAGCAGTGTTAGACTAGACTAGACTAGTGCAGTAGTGTTAGACTAGACTAGACTAGACTAGTGCAGCAGTGTTAGACTAGACTAGACTAGTGCAGCAGTATTAGACTAGACTAGACTAGACTAGTGCAGCAGTGTTAGACTAGAGTAGTGCAGCAGTATTAGACTAGACTAGACTAGACTAGACTAGACTAGTGCAGCAGTATTAGACTAGACTAGACTAGACTAGTGCAGCAGTGTTAGACTAGAGTAGTGCAGCAGTATTAGACTAGACTAGACTAGACTAGACTAGACTAGTGCAGCAGTATTAGACTAGACTAGACTAGACTAGTGCAGCAGTGTTAGACTAGAGTAGTGCAGCAGTATTAGACTAGACTAGTGCAGCAGTATTAGACTAGACTAGACTAGTGCAGCAGTGTTAGACTAGACTAGTGCAGCAGTATTAGACTAGACTAGACTAGTGCAGCAGTGTTAGACTAGACTAGACTAGACTGTGCAGCAGTATTAGACTAGACTAGACTAGTGCAGCAGTATTAGACTAGACTAGACTAGACTAGTGCAGCAGTGTTAGACTAGACTAGTGCAGCAGTGTTAGACTAGACTAGACTAGACTAGACTAGACTAGACTAGACTAGTGCAGCAGTATTAGACTAGACTAGACTAGACTAGACTAGACTAGACTAGACTAGACTAGACTAGACTAGACTAGACTAGTGCAGCAGTATTAGACTAGACTAGTGCAGCAGTATTAGACTAGACTAGACTAGACTAGTGCAGCAGTGTTAGACTAGACTAGTGCAGCAGTGACTAGACTAGACTAGACTAGTGACAGCAGTGTGTTAGACTAGACTAGACTAGACTAGACTAGACTAGACTAGTGCAGCAGTATTAGACTAGACTAGACTAGACTAGTGCAGCAGTGTTAGACTAGACAGCAGTATTAGACTAGACTAGTGCACAGTAGACTAGACTAGACTAGTGCAGCAGTGTTAGACTAGACTAGACTAGACTAGACTAGACTAGACAGTGTTAGACTAGACTAGACTAGTGCAGCAGTGTTAGATTAGACTAGACTAGACTAGACTAGACTAGACTAGTGCAGCAGTGTTAGACTAGACTAGACTAGACTAGTGCAGCAGTGTTAGACTAGACTAGACTAGTGCAGCAGTGTTAGACTAGACTAGACTAGATTAGTGCAGCAGTGTTAGACTAGACTAGACTAGTGCAGCAGTGTTAGACTAGACTAGACAGTGTTAGACTAGACTAGTGCAGCAGTGTTAGACTAGACTAGACTAGTGCAGCAGTAGACTAGACTAGACTAGACTAGACTAGACTAGACTAGACTAGACTAGTGCAGCAGTATTAGACTAGACTAGACTAGACTAGACTAGACTAGACTAGACTAGACTAGACTAGTGCAGCAGTGTTAGACTAGACTAGTGCAGCAGTATTAGACTAGACTAGTGCAGCAGTGTTAGACTAGACTAGACTAGACTAGACTAGACTAGACTAGACTAGACTAGACTAGACTAGACTAGACTAGTGCAGCAGTATTAGACTAGACTAGACTAGACTAGACTAGACTAGACTAGACTAGACTAGACTAGTGCAGCAGTATTAGACTAGACTAGACTAGACTAGACTAGACTAGACTAGACTAGTGCAGCAGTGTTAGACTAGACTAGACTAGACTAGTGCAGCAGTATTAGACTAGACTAGTGCAGCAGTATTAGACTAGACTAGACTAGTGCAGCAGTATTAGACTAGACTAGACTAGTGCAGCAGTGTTAGACTAGACTAGACTAGACTAGACTAGACTAGACTAGTGCAGCAGTGTTAGACTAGACTAGACTAGACTAGTGCAGCAGTATTAGACTAGACTAGACTAGTGCAGCAGTATTAGACTAGACTAGACTAGTGCAGCAGTGTTAGACTAGACTAGACTAGACTAGTGCAGCAGTGTTAGACTAGACTAGACTAGTGCAGCAGTGTTAGACTAGACTAGACTAGTGCAGCAGTGTTAGACTAGACTAGACTAGACTAGTGCAGCAGTGTTAGACTAGACTAGACTAGTGCAGCAGTGTTAGACTAGACTAGACTAGTGCAGCAGTGTTAGACTAGACTAGACTAGACTAGTGCAGCAGTGTTAGACTAGACTAGACTAGTGCAGCAGTGTTAGACTAGACTAGACTAGTACAGCAGTGTTAGACTAGACTAGACTAGTACAGCAGTGTTAGACTAGACTAGACTAGTGCAGCAGTGTTAGACTAGACTAGACTAGTGCAGCAGTATTAGACTAGACTAGTGCAGCAGTATTAGACTAGACTAGACTAGTGCAGCAGTATTAGACTAGACTAGACTAGTGCAGCAGTGTTAGACTAGACTAGTGCAGCAGTGTTAGACTAGACTAGTGCAGCAGTGTTAGACTAGACTAGACTAGTGCAGCAGTGTTAGACTAGACTAGACTAGACTAGTGCAGCAGTGTTAGACTAGACTAGACTAGTGCAGCAGTGTTAGACTAGACTAGACTAGACTAGTACAGCAGTGTTAGACTAGACTAGACTAGTACAGCAGTGTTAGACTAGACTAGACTAGTGCAGCAGTGTTAGACTAGACTAGACTAGTGCAGCAGTATTAGACTAGACTAGTGCAGCAGTATTAGACTAGACTAGACTAGTGCAGCAGTATTAGACTAGACTAGACTAGTGCAGCAGTGTTAGACTAGACTAGTGCAGCAGTGTTAGACTAGACTAGTGCAGCAGTATTAGACTAGACTAGACTAGTGCAGCAGTATTAGACTAGACTAGACTAGTGCAGCAGTATTAGACTAGACTAGACTAGACTAGTGCAGCAGTATTAGACTAGACTAGACTAGTGCAGCAGTATTAGACTAGACTAGACTAGTGCAGCAGTATTAGACTAGACTAGACTAGTGCAGCAGTATTAGACTAGACTAGACTAGTACAGCAGTGTTAGACTAGACTAGACTAGTGCAGCAGTGTTAGACTAGACTAGACTAGTACAGCAGTGTTAGACTAGACTAGACTAGTGCAGCAGTGTTAGACTAGACTAGACTAGACTAGTGCAGCAGTGTTAGACTAGACTAGACTAGTGCAGCAGTATTAGACTAGACTAGTGCAGCAGTGTTAGACTAGACTAGACTAGACTAGTGCAGCAGTGTTAGACTAGACTAGACTAGTGCAGTAGTGTTAGACTAGACTAGACTAGACTAGTGCAGCAGTGTTAGACTAGACTAGACTAGTGCAGCAGTATTAGACTAGACTAGACTAGTGCAGCAGTATTAGACTAGACTAGTGCAGCAGTATTAGACTAGACTAGACTAGTGCAGCAGTGTTAGACTAGACTAGTGCAGCAGTATTAGACTAGACTAGTGCAGCAGTATTAGACTAGACTAGTGCAGCAGTATTAGACTAGACTAGACTAGTGCAGCAGTGTTAGACTAGACTAGACTAGTGCAGCAGTGTTAGACTAGACTAGTGCAGCAGTATTAGACTAGACTAGACTAGTGCAGCAGTATTAGACTAGACTAGACTAGTACAGCAGTGTTAGACTAGACTAGACTAGTGCAGCAGTGTTAGACTAGACTAGTGCAGCAGTATTAGACTAGACTAGACTAGTGCAGCAGTGTTAGACTAGACTAGTGCAGCAGTGTTAGACTAGACTAGTGCAGCAGTATTAGACTAGACTAGACTAGTGCAGCAGTACTAGACAAGAGAGAGAGAGAGAGAGAATTTTTGCAGCATTGAAGATGATTGATAAGCACATATGACATTTCACTATGTTCTCCCCCATCAAGCCAGAGATACTGACTGTCACCAATCTGAACCTGGTCCTTCTGTAGCTCAGTTGGTAGATCATGGCGCTTGTAACACCAGGGTAGTGGGTTCGATCCCCGGGACCACCCATACGTAGAATGTATGCACACATGACTGTAAGTCGCTTTGGATAAAAGCGTCTGCTAAATGGCATATATTATTATTATATTATTGAACCTGACAACATCCCCTCTTTTCTGGGTCGTTAGGTCGTCATGCGACAAGCGGGGGTGGCAACCAAGCTGACGCTCTTATGACCTTTTCTGCTATCTAAGTGCCAGACGTATTGGAAGAAAATGTATTTTAGGATTACCAGATGTCCCGGAGTGCATCGTCTGTCTACATGGCAACCGGCTCCTCTCCAATGTTCTGTGGTATATACACTGAGTCTACAAATCATTAAGAACACCTGCTCTTCATGACATAGATTCAAAAAAAAAAAAAGAGCAATTAAGTTTTGGAAACATCTAAAATACAGTATACAGATGTTTCCGGAGTGCATCGTCTGTCTACATGGCAACCGGCTCCTCTCCAATGTTCTGTGGTATATACACTGAGTCTACACATCATTAAGAACACCTGCTCTTCATGACATAGATTCAAAAAAAAAAAAAAGCAATTAAGTTTTGGAAACATCTAAAATACAATATACAGATGTTTCCGGAGTGCATCGTCTGTCTACATGGCAACCGGCTCCTCTCCAATGTTCTGTGGTATATACACTGAGTCTACAAATCGTTAAGAACACCTGCTCTTCATGACATAGATTCAAATAAAAAAAAAGAGCAATTAAGTTTTGGAAACATCTAAAATACAGTATACAGATGTTTCCGGAGTGCATCGTCTGTCTACATGGCAACCGGCTCCTCTCCAATCATTACCAAGCCCTGCAATGCCAAGAGCTGAGCAAAGAAACAAGTCCCCTCATCCAGCTGGTCCTGGGGCTGAGTTCACAAACCTGTTCTACTAACACACTGAAGCCTCAGTCCCCTCATCCAGCTGGTCCTGGGGCTGAGTTCACAAACCTGTTCTACTAACACACTGAAGCCTCAGTCCCCTCATCCAGCTGGTCCTGAGTTCACTAACCTGTTCTACTAACACACTGAAGCCTCAGGACCAGAACATCCAATCAATCAGGATAAACCAAATTACAACACAGTCAAAACAAAACTTCATTGCTTATTGGGAAACACAAACACAAGCACAAAGCAAAATGCAGTGCTATCTGGCCCTACATCGACAGTACACTGTGGTTAACTATTTGACCATGATTACTGATCAAAACCTTAGAAAAACCTTGACGAAGTACAGGCTCAGTGAGCACAGCCATGTCATTGAGATGGGTAGACACAGGAAAACCTGGCTTCCTGTAGAGGAAAGGCTGTGCAACCACTGCACCACAGCAGAACCTGAGACTGAGCTGCATTTCCTGACAAAATGTCAAAAATATAAAACAAATAGAGAGTGTCATTTCCCCAAATTTGAAACCCTCATTCAAGGTTAACTCTCACAAACATTATAACTCTCACTCTCAACACACACACACACGCACACGCACAATTATAATTCTCACTCTCAACACACACACACGCACACGCACAATTATAACTCTCACTCTCAACACACACACACACGCACACGCACAATTATAATTCTCACTCTCAACACACACACGCACATGCACAATTATATCTCGCTCGCTCTCAACACACACACACACTATAATATAAGTGCACTTTGTGGTTTTGGCTGTCTCTGGCTGTGGAGGAGGAGCCTTTCACTCTCTCTGCTGGCGCTGTTTGAATCCATCTAACAATGATTTATCCTAATCTGAGGTCTTAGTGAAAAACAGATTCATCTTTCCTTCCAAGCCCTTCTAAGTGCTGTGCTCCTCCCTGAATCTTAATGAAGTCTCTTGGGGTTGCGTTTGGACTTGCCTTGGGTGTCAGGCGACCGGGTTCCAGCCCTCTCTCGGTTGTAATACCTTCCCTTTGTCTGCAGGATAGTCTCTGCAACACTGGTGCGTCAATCTAAGTAACATAATAAAACCATCCCCGTCAAAATGCATCCGTTTAAATAAAGGGATATCTGTTTTTTTTTTGCAATGGATGCGTATCAATTCACCTCATCAGTCGATGTCGCACTTCTGCATCTGAGGTCAAAGGTGACAGGACTAGAGAGGTGTTTGTCAGACCATGGGACATCCCATCTGAGGTCAAAGGTGGCAGAGCTAGAGAGGTGTTTGTCAGACCATGGGACATCCCATCTGAGGTCAAAGGTGACAGGACTAGAGAGGTGTTTGTCAGACCATGGGACATCCCATCTGAGGTCAAAGGTTACAGGGCTAGAGAGGTGTTTGTCAGACCACGGGACATCCCATCTGAGGTCAAAGGTGACAGGACTAGAGAGGTGTTTGTCAGACCACGGGACATCCCATCTGAGGTCAAAGGTGACAGGAATAGAGAGGTGTTTGTCAGACCATGGGACATCCCATCTGAGGTCAAAGGTGACAGGACTAGACAGGTGTTTGTCAGACCATGGGACATCCCATCTGAGGTCAAAGGTGACAGGACTAGAGAGGTGTTTGTCAGACCATGGGACATCCCATCTGAGGTCAAAGGTGGCAGAGCTAGAGAGGTGTTTGTCAGACCATGGGACATCCCATCTGAGGTCAAAGGTTACAGGGCTAGAGAGGTGTTTGTCAGACCATGGGACATCCCATCTGAGGTCAAAGGTGACAGGACTAGAGAGGTGTTTGTCAGACCACGGGACATCCCATCTGAGGTCAAAGGTGACAGGACTAGAGAGGTGTTTGTCAGACCATGGGACATCCCATCTGAGGTCAAAGGTTACAGGGCTAGAGAGGTGTTTGTCAGACCACGGGACATCCCATCTGAGGTCAAAGGTGACAGGACTAGAGAGGTGTTTGTCAGACCATGGGACATCCCATCTGAGGTCAAAGGTGGCAGAGCTAGAGAGGTGTTTGTCAGACCATGGGACATCCCATCTGAGGTCAAAGGTGACAGGACTAGAGAGGTGTTTGTCAGACCATGGGACATCCCATCTGAGGTCAAAGGTTACAGGGCTAGAGAGGTGTTTGTCAGACCATGGGACATCCCATCTGAGGTCAAAGGTGACAGGACTAGAGAGGTGTTTGTCAGACCATGGGACATCCCATCTGAGGTCAAAGGTTACAGGGCTAGAGAGGTGTTTGTCAGACCATGGGACATCCCCAAAACCTGTCTTCTAAAGGAGATATCTGTAGCATCCGAACGGTTTGACCTATAAACTATTATGACCACTTTATGGAAAGGGGAGATTCTGACGAACAAGATGGTGTCCGTTTTGCTATACGAACCCCACCAGTGTCACAGGACTCGTCCGCAGGTAACCAGAAACTGTTAAAAAAATGGATGTATGATGGTAGCGTTGTGCCTAACCATTATCCATAGTATGACCCCCCCTTAAACGTTTACACATTTACAGTTCCTGCTATATACACCACATTAACAGTCTCTTTTAAATACATTACAGACTCTGCTATTGTTAGGAAAATTTTGTTATCGATGTTCATAAAGTTCAATTAATCTACTCAGTCTGCAACCCAGAGTTTGCAAGATTCTGGTTGAATGAAGCAAACAAGAGTCCCAGTTTACAAAAATCACGAGAACGTTCTGAAGTCCATTATAGAAAGACATCCATTTTATTAACATACAGTGAAAAAATGTATTTTCCACCATAATTTGCAAATAAATTCATTAAAAATCCTACAATGTGATTTTCTGGATTTTTTTCTTCTCATTTTGTCTGTCTATGATGAAAATTACAGGCCTCTCTCATCTTTTTTAAGTGGGAGAACTTGCCCGCCTTTTCCTGTAGTCCACGACAGCTCCTTTGTCATGTTCACATTGAGGGAGCAGTTCACTGACCTTCTCCATATAGGCTGTCTCATCGTTGTCGGTGATCAGGCCTTCCACTGTTGTGTCGTTAGCAAACGTAACTTAATGATGGTGTTGGAGTCGTGTTTGGCCACGCAGTTGTGGGTGAACAGGGAGTACAGGAGGGGACTAAGTACACACCCCTGAGGGGCCCCAGTGTTGAGGATCAGCGTGGCAGACATGTTGTTGCCTACCCTTACCACCTGGGGGCAGCCCATCAGGAAGTCCAGGATCCAGTTGCAGAGGGAGGTTTTTATTCCCAGGGTCCTTAGCTTAGTGATGAGCTTCATGGGCACAACGGTGTTGAACGCTGAGCTGTAGTCAATGAACAGCATTCTCCCATACAATGGCTTGCGAAAGTTTTCACCCCCCTTGGCATTTTTTCCTATTTTGTTGCCTTACAACCTGGAAATAAAATGATTTTTGGGTGGTTTGTATCATTTTATTTACACAACATGCCTACCAATTTGAAGATGCAAAATATATATTATTGTGAAACAAACAAGAAATAACACAAAAAAATCAACTTGAGTGTGCATAACTATTCACCCCCAAAAGTCAATACTTTGTAGAGCCACCATTTGTAGCACTTACAGCTGCAAGTCTCTAGAATGTATGTCTCTATAAGCTTGGCACATCTAGCCACTGGGATTTTTTCCCATTCTTCAAGGCAAAACTGTTCCAGCTCCTTCAAGTTGTATGGGTTCTGCTGGTGTGCAGCTATCTTCAAGTCATACCACAGATTTTCTCAATTGGATTGAGGTCTGGGCTTTGGCTAGGCCAATCCAAGACATTTAAATGTTTCCCCTAAACCACTTGAGTGATGCTTTAGCAGTATGCTTAGGGCCATTGTCCTGCTGGAAGGTGAACCTCCATCCCAGTCTCAAATCTCTGGAAGACCGAAACAGGTTTCCCTCAAGAATATCCCTGTATTTAGCGCCATCCATCATTCCTTCAAATCTGACCAGTTTCCCAGTCCCTGTTGATGAAAATTGGTGTTCACGGGGTGATGAGAGGTGTTGGGTTTGTGCCAGACATAGTGTTTTCCTTGATGGCCAAAAAGCTCAATTTTAGTCTCATCTGACCAGAGTACCTTCTTCCATATGTTTGGGGAGTCTCCCACATGCCTTTTGGCGAACACCAAAGTGTTTTGTTATTATTTTCTTTACAATGGCTTTTTTCTGCCCACTCTTCCATAAAGCCCAGCTCTGTGGAGTGTATGGCTTATGGTGGTCCTATGGACAGATACTCCAATCTCAGCTGTGGAGCTTTGCAGCTCCTTCAGGGTTATCTTTGGTCTCTTTGTTGCCTCTCTGACTAATGTCTTCCTTGCCTGGTCAGTGATTTTTGGTAGGCGGCCCTCTCTTGGCAGGTTTGTTTTGGTGCCATATTCTTTACATTTTTTAATAATGGATTTAATGGTGCTGTGTGGGATGTTCAAAGTTTCTAATATTTTTTTAGAACCCAACCCTGATCTGTACTTCTTCACAACTTTGTCCCTGACCAGTTTGGAGAGCTCCTTGGTCTTCATGGTGCCACTTGCTTGGTGGTGCCCCTTGCTTAATGGTGTTGTGAATGTTGACCTGTTTCAAGGTCTTGCTACTGAGAGCGTTATCACACAGTCATCCAGAACAGCTAGTGCTCTCGTGCATGCTTCAATGTTGCTTGCCTCTAAACAAGTATAAAAGGCATTTATTGTAGTTCGTAATAGTTTCAAGCCCTGCCACATCCGACGAGCGTGTCAGAGCCGGTGTAGTCGGATTCAATCTTAATCCTATATTGACGCTTTGCTTGTTTGATGGTTCGTCTGAGGATACAGCGGGATCTCTTATAGGCATCCAGATTAGTGTCCCGCTCCTTGAAAGCGGTCGCCCTAGCCTTTAGCTTGATGCGGATGTTGTCTGGTTGATGTATGTACAATTACTGTGGGGACGACGTCTTCGATGCAGTTATTGATGAAGCCACTGACCGAGGTGGTATACTCCTCAATGCCATTGGATGAATCCCGGAACATATTCCAGTCTGTGCTGCAAAACAGTCCTGTAGCATCCGCATCATGTGACCACTTCCGTATTGAGCGAGTCACTGGTTCTTCCTGCTTTAGTTTTTTGTCTGTAAGGAGGAATCAGGAGGATCAAATTATGGTCAGATTTGCCAAATGGAGGGAGAGCTTTGTATGCATCTCTGTGTTTGTGTCTGTCTGTGCGTGTGTGTTATCCAAGTTACCATTCTATTTGTTTTTGCCCTGATATATTGCAGTTTTGCTAAATTCAACTTGTCAATATTACATTGTCATAATATATTGATATGGAGATTAAAGCCTGATGAGGACAGCCTAGCTGTTGAAACGTTTAATGAATGATTGGATCGGCTCGTTCTTGTCTTGTCTTTAATGTAACATGATTAGTAGTCTGATAGAAAACATTGGCTTCAATCCAATTTTAATAGCATTCCCACTTAGTGCGTTACATTTCACTAGGGCCCATAGGGGCATAGTGAAAAGGGTGTCCTTTAGGAAACGACCTGGTATCTGAAGACAATACAGAGCTCATACTGACTCTCAATGTCACTTTCCTTCTGATCTCTTTGTTATGCACAGATTATATTTTGGTGTTCCTTTTCCACATCTCATCCGGTCATTTATAATACATTAAAGTTGCAATAAGTAACTTTTTGGATGAGCTGACCAAATTCACGTAGAAATGTGAGTTATAGATCTGTTATTCTCATTGAAAGCAAGTCGAAAGAAGCTTATATTTTTTGTTATAATTTTCTATGTTCTTATATTTATAATGTCCTCGTTCTTAAAGGGACATTTCTAAAATGTTTCAACTTCATATTCATCATCTCCAGTACCGGCCCAACATATGTGATAGAAATGTGAGTTATAGATCTGTTATTCTCATTGAAGCCCAACATATGTGATAGAAATGTCAGTTATAGATCTGTTATTCTCATTGAAGCCCAACATATGTGATAGAAATGTGAGTTATAGATCTGTTATTCTCATTGAAGCCCAACATATGTGATAGAAATGTGAGTTATAGATCTGTTATTCTCATTGAAGCCCAACATATGTGATAGAAATGTCAGTTATAGATCTGTTATTCTCATTGAAGCCCAACATATGTGAAAACGCCTCGTTTCTACGTTTTGTAGTAAAAGAATA
Organism: Oncorhynchus gorbuscha; assembly: GCF_021184085.1. Lineage (NCBI taxonomy): Eukaryota > Metazoa > Chordata > Actinopteri > Salmoniformes > Salmonidae > Oncorhynchus > Oncorhynchus gorbuscha. Next base: position 103,708,838 of record NC_060175.1, on the reverse strand, counting down.
AGGAAGGAAGATGAAGTGTTTCCTATGACATCATCGGTGTGCATCCTGTTATTTTGACCAATATATGAGTTGGCATTTTCTCCTAATTTCCTACTAATTGGTTGATGATATAATTGGAAACATTTTTATCTTCCTCTATATTTTTTACTACAGAACATAGAAACGAGGCATTGTCACATACGTTGATGTTGGGGTGGTACTGGAGATGATGAATATGACGTTGAAACATTGAGATGTTTTGTTTTTTTGCGTCTTTTTCTTTCGGTTTTGTACACCAGTTTCAAAACATCTGAAAATACAAACCAAAAAAAAAATTGGGTTTATGGAAAATATTTTGGTTTGGATGGAACAAGGACACTCTAAACTCTCTAAACTAAACTATACATCCTTGCAACCAGGGAATGGCAGAGTGTTTTTCTGCATGGTGCAGCTTTAATAAGAGAAAACAGGACAAGAGGAAGACCTACACCTCTCGCTGTTCTCACCCCCCACCGCCACAGAGGTCACAACAGCAACACCACGTATTGGTTACCAAGGGAAACGTAGCGATATGTATGCTTGGGTGACCAAGTGTTAGCGTAGGGGGCGGGCATATTTGAGGTTGTGATTATCATGTAGAAAGGGCAGAGATAAATATTTGTTGCTGTGTGGTTAAAAGGCATTGGAACAGTCATCATAAGAGGCAGCAAGAGATTGACTTCATCTGAGGATTTATGCCGTTATATTAACAAAGCAAGTATTTTGCCGTTTTACGTGTCGGCTGAAAAGGAGCGTGATGATTGCCACAGGCCTTGGATACATTCCTCTGTACAACAGAAAGTCAGACATTTCCCCACTAGTCTTCACCTGTGCTTACGGTACATTCAACAATCTTTCCCCGCTTGCATGCCATTGACACTAAAATCGAAGGATTATCTTGGTGTATACAGGACCTAAGTCAATGTTTTTATCCCCCACTTCCAGTGTCCCTGGTCTATAGGAGGGGGTATGTCCCAAAAGGCAGAGCAGAAGGAGTACACTACATTGCATTCGGAAAGTATTCTGACACCTTGACTTTTTCCACATGTTGTTACATTTACAGCCTTATTCGAAAATGTATTAAATAAAACATTTTCCTCATCAATCTACCCACAATACCCCATAATGACATCACAATACCCCATAATGACATCACAATACCCCACAATGACAAAGCGAGAACAATATTTTATTTTTATTTTAAAAAATGCATAAAAAAACACATAAATACCTTATTTACATTTTTAAAAAGAAGCCTTATTTACATAAGTATTCAGACCCTTTGCTTTGAGACTCTAAATTGAGCTCAGGTGCATCCTGTCTCCAGTGATCATCCTTGAGATGTTTCGACAACTTTATTGAAGTTCACCTGTGGTAAATTCAATTGATTGGACATGATTTGGAAAGGCACACACCTGTATATATAAGGTCTCACAGTTGGCAGTGCATGTCAGAGCAAAAATGAAGCCATGAGGTCGAAGGAATTGTCCAGAGAGTACAGAGAGATCCTTGATGAAAACCTGCTCCAGAACGGTTTTCCAAAACAACGCAGGTGTGGCTTCTGGACAAGTCTCTGATTGTTCTTGAGTGGCCCAGCCAGAAGCCGGACTTGAACCCGATAAAACATCTCTGGTAAGACCTGAAAAACGCTTCCCATTCAACCTGACAGAGCTTGAGAGGATCTGCAGAGAACAACGGGATAAACTCCCCAAATATACAGGTGTGCCCAGCTTGTAGCGTCATACCCAAGAAGACTGGATGCTGTAATCGCTGCCAAAGGTGATTCAACAAAGTACTGAGTAAATGGTCTGAATTGTTATTTAAAAATTATATGTATGTTTTTCATTTTTAATAAATAAGCAAACATGTCTAAAAACCTGTTTGAACTTTGTCATTATGGCGTATTCTTTGTAGAGTGATTTACATTTACATTTAAGTCATTTAGCAGACGCTCTTATCCAGAGCGACTTACAAATTGGTGCATTCACCTTATGACATCCAGTGGAACAGCCACTTTACAATAGTGCATCTAAATATTTTAAGGGGGGGGGGGGGTGAGAAGGATTACTTTATCCTATCCTAAGTATTCCTTAAAGAGGTGGGGTTTCAGGTGTCTCCGGAAGGTGGTGATTGACTCCGCTGTCCTGGCGTCGTGAGGGAGTTTGTTCCACCATTGGGGAGCCAGAGCAGCGAACAGTTTTGACTGGGCTGAGCGGGAACTGTACTTCCTCAGTGGTAGGGAGACGAGCAGGCCAGAGGTGGATGAACGCAGTGCCCTTATTTGGGTGTAGGGCCTGATCAGAGCCTGGAGGTACTGAGGTGCCGTTCCCTCACAGCTCCATAGGCAAGCACCATGGTCTTGTAGCGGATGCGAGCTTCAACTGGAAGCCAGTGGAGAGAGCGGAGGAGCGGGGTGACGTGAGAGAACTTGGGAAGGTTGAACACTAGACGGGCTGCGGCGTTCTAGATGAGTTGTAGGGGTTTAATGGCACAGGCAGGGAGCCCAGCCAACAGCGAGTTGCAGTAATCCAGACGGGAGATGACAAGTGCCTGGATTAGGACCTGCGCCGCTTCCTGTGTGAGGCAGGGTCGTAATCTGCGGATGTTGTAGAGCATGAACCTACAGGAACGGGCCACCGCCTTGATGTTAGTTGAGAACGACAGGGTGTTGTCCAGGATCACGCCAAGGTTCTTAGCGCTCTGGGAGGAGGACACAATGGAGTTGTCAACCGTGATGGCGAGATCATGGAACGGGCAGTCCTTCCCCGAGAGGAAGAGCAGCTCCGTCTTGCCGAAGTTCAGCTTGAGGTGGTGATCAGTCATCCACACTGATATGTCTGCCAGACATGCAGAGATGCGATTCGCCACCTGGTCATCAGAAGGGGGAAAGGAGAAGATTAATTGTGTGTCGTCTGCATAGCAATGATAGGAGAGACCATGTGAGGTTATGACAGAGCCAAGTGACTTGGTGTATAGCGAGAATAGGAGAGGGTCAAGAACAGAGCCCTGGGGGACACCAGTGGTGAGAGCGCGTGGTGAGGAGACAGATTCTCGCCACGCCACCTGGTAGGAGCGACCTGTCAGGTAGGACGCAATCCAAGCGTGGGCCGCGCCAGAGATGCCCAACTCGGAGAGAGTGGAGAGGAGGATCTGATGGTTCACAGTATCGAAGGCAGCCGATAGGTCTAGAAGGATGAGCGCAGAGGAGAGAGAGTTAGCTTTAGCGGTGCGGAGCGCCTCCGTGATACAGAGAAGAGCAGTCTCAGTTGAATGACTAGTCTTGAAACCTGACTGATTTGGATCAAGAAGGTCATTCTGAGAGAGATAGCGGGAGAGATGAAGTGTGATGGGAGTGATGAAGGGCAAAAAAATAATTTGAGCAATTTTAGAATAAGGCTGTAACGTAACTAAATGTGGAAAAACTCAAGGGTTCTGAATACTTTCTGAAGGCACTGTAGAGAGAGAGAGAGAGAGGGAGAGAGAGAGGGAGAGAAAGAGAGGCAGCCATCTTGGTAAATGAGAGAGAAAGAGAGGCAGCCATTCTGGTAATTGAGGAGACAGGAGGAGAGGCAGCCATCCTGGTAATTGAGGAGACAGGAAGAGAGGCAGCCATCCTGGTAATTGAGGAGACAGGAAGAGAGGCAGCCATTCTGGTAATTGAGGAGACAGGAGGAGAGGCAGCCATCCTGGTAATTGAGGAGACAGGAGGAGAGGCAGCCATCCTGGTAATTGAGGAGACAGGAAGAGAGGCAGCCATCCTGGAAATTGAGGAGACAGGAGGAGAGGCAGCCATCCTGGTAATTGAGGAGACAGGAAGAGAGGCAGCCATCCTGGTAAATGAGGAGACAGGAAGAGAGGCAGCCATCCTTGTAAATGGATAGAGGATGTGTGGATGGAGTTGATGGAGTGGATGGATGGTTGGCTGGCTGGCTGGCTGGCTGGATGGAGTAGATGGATGGATGTAGTGTCTGGCTGGCTGGCTGGCTGGCTGGATGGATAGAGTGGATGGATGGAGTGGATGGATGGATGGATGGATGGAGTGGATGGATGGATGTAGTGGATGGATGGATGGATGGGTGTAGTGGATGGATGTAGTGGATGGATGGAATGGATGTAGTGGATGTAATGGATGGATGGATGGATGGATGGATGTAGTGGATGTAATGGATTGCTGGATGTAGTGGATGGATGGATGCATGTAGTGGATGGATGGATGGAGTGGATGGATGGATGGATGTAGTGGATGGATGTAGTGGATGGATGGATGTAGTGGATAGATGGATGGATGAATGTAGTGGATGGACTGATGAATGGATGTAGTGAATGGATGGATGGCGTGGATGGAGTTGATATATGTAGTGGATGGATTTATGGATGGATGTGGTTGATGAATGTACGGATGGATGTAGTGGATGGATGGATGGATGTAGTGGGTAGATGGATGTAATGGATGGATAGATGTAGTTGATGGCTGAAAGTATGGATGCTGGATGAATGTAGTGGATGGATGGATGGATGGATGTAGTGGATGTAATGGATGGATGTAGTGGATTGATGGATGTAGTGGATGGATGGATGGATGGATGGATGTAGTTGATGGATGGATGCAGTGGATGGATGGACTTAGTGGGTGTATGGATGGATGTAGTGGATGTAATGGATGGATGTAGTGGATTGATGGATGTAGTGGATGGATGGATGGATGGATGTAGTGGATGGATGGATGCAGTGGATGGATGGACTTAGTGGGTGTATGGATGGATGTAGCGGATGGATGGATGAATGGATGTAGTAGATGGATGGATGTAGTGGGTGGAAGGATGGATGTCGTGGGTGGATGGATTGATGGATGTAGTGGATGGATAAATGGATGTAGTGGATGGATGGATGGATGTAGTGGATGGATGGATGTAGCGGATGGATGGATGAATGGATGTAGTGAATGTATGGATGGATGGACTGGATGGATGAATGTAGTAGATGGATGGATGCAATGGATGGATGGATGGGATGTAGTGGATGGATGGATGTAGTGGGTGGTTGGATGTAGTGGATGGATGGATGTAGTGGGTGGGTGGATGGATGGATGTAGTGGATGAATGGATGAATGGATGAATGGATGTAGTGGATGGATGGATGTAGTGGGTGGATGGATGGATGTAGTGGATGGATGAAATAGTGGATGGATGGATGAATGGATGTAGTGGATGGATGCAATGGATGGATGGATGTAGTGGGTGGAAGGATGGATGTCGTGGGTGGATGGATGGATGTAGTGGATGGATGGATGGATGGATGGATGTAGTGGGTGGATGGATGGATGGATGGATGGAGTGGATGGATGGATGCAATGGATGGATGGATGCAATGGATGGATGGATGGATGGAGTGGATGGATGGATGCAATGGATGGATGGATGCAATGGATGGATGGATGGCTGTAGTGGATGGATGGATGCAATGGATGGATGGATGCAATGGATGGATGGATGCAATGGATGGATGTAGTGGGTGGATGGATGGATGGATGGATGGAGTGGATGGATGGCTGTAGTGGATGGATGGATGGATGTAGTGGGTGGATGGATGGATGGAGTGGATGGATGGCTGTAGTGGATGGATGGATGGATGCAATGGATGAATGGATGTAGTGGATGGATGGATGCAATGGATGGATGGATGTAGTGGGTGGAAGGATGGATGTCGTGGGTGGATGGATGGATGTAGTGGATGGATGGATGGATGTAGTGGGTGGATGGATGGATGGAGTGGATGGATGGATGGCTGTAGTGGATGGATGGATGGATGTAGTGGGTGGATGGATGGATGGATGGAGTGGATGGATGGATGTAGTGGATGGATGGATGGAGTGGATGGATGGATGCAATAGATGGATGGATGCAATGGATGGATGGATGGATGGAGTGGATGGATGGATGCAATGGATGGATGGATGCAATGGATGGAAGGATGCAATGGATGGATGGATGCAATGGATGGATGGATGCAATGGATGGATGGATGGCTGTAGTGGATGGATGGATGCAATGGATGGATGGATGCAATGGATGGATGGATGCAATGGATGGATGGATGTAGTGGGTGGATGGATGGATGGATGGATGGATGTAGTGGGTGGATGGATGGATGTAGTGGATGGATGGCTGTAGTGGATGGATGGATGTATGTAGTGGGTGGATGGATGGATGGATGGATGCATGGATGTAGTGAATGGGTGGATGGGTGGAGTGATGAGTGGATGGATGGATGGATGGATGGAGTGGATGGACAAATTGATGGATTTATAATATAATAATAATATAATATAATAATAATATATGCCATTTAGCAGACGCTTTTATCCAAAGCGACTTACAGTCATGTGTGCATACATTCTATGTATGGGTGGTCCCGGGGATCGAACCCACTACCCTGGCGTTACAAGCGCCATGCTCTACCAACTGAGCTACAGAAGGACCTGGATGGATGTAGTGGATAGATGGATGGATGATAGATGGATGGATGGACTTAGTGGGTGTATGGATGGATGTAGCGGATGGATGGATGAATGGATGTAGTAGATGGATGGATGTAGTGGGTGGAAGGATGGATGTCGTGGGTGGATGGATTGATGGATGTAGTGGATGGATAAATGGATGTAGTGGATGGATGGATGGATGTAGTGGATGGATGGATGTAGCGGATGGATGGATGAATGGATGTAGTGAATGTATGGATGGATGGACTGGATGGATGAATGTAGTAGATGGATGGATGCAATGGATGGATGGATGGGATGTAGTGGATGGATGGATGTAGTGGGTGGTTGGATGTAGTGGATGGATGGATGTAGTGGGTGGGTGGATGGATGGATGTAGTGGATGAATGGATGAATGGATGAATGGATGTAGTGGATGGATGGATGTAGTGGGTGGATGGATGGATGTAGTGGATGGATGAAATAGTGGATGGATGGATGAATGGATGTAGTGGATGGATGCAATGGATGGATGGATGTAGTGGGTGGAAGGATGGATGTCGTGGGTGGATGGATGGATGTAGTGGATGGATGGATGGATGTAGTGGGTGGATGGATGGATGGATGGATGTAGTGGATGGATGGATGGAGTGGATGGATGGATGCAATGGATGGATGGATGCAATGGATGGATGGATGGATGGAGTGGATGGATGGATGCAATGGATGGATGGATGCAATGGATGGATGGATGGCTGTAGTGGATGGATGGATGCAATGGATGGATGGATGCAATGGATGGATGGATGCAATGGATGGATGGATGTAGTGGGTGGATGGATGGATGGATGGATGGAGTGGATGGATGGCTGTAGTGGATGGATGGATGGATGTAGTGGGTGGATGGATGGATGGAGTGGATGGATGGCTGTAGTGGATGGATGGATGCAATGGATGAATGGATGTAGTGGATGGATGGATGCAATGGATGGATGGATGTAGTGGGTGGAAGGATGGATGTCGTGGGTGGATGGATGGATGTAGTGGATGGATGGATGGATGTAGTGGGTGGATGGATGGATGGAGTGGATGGATGGCTGTAGTGGATGGATGGATGGATGTAGTGGGTGGATGGATGGATGGAGTGGATGGATGGATGTAGTGGATGGATGGATGGAGTGGATGGATGGATGCAATAGATGGATGGATGCAATGGATGGATGGATGGATGGAGTGGATGGATGGATGCAATGGATGGATGGATGCAATGGATGGAAGGATGCAATGGATGGATGGATGCAATGGATGGATGGATGCAATGGATGGATGGATGGCTGTAGTGGATGGATGGATGCAATGGATGGATGGATGCAATGGATGGATGGATGCAATGGATGGATGGATGTAGTGGGTGGATGGATGGATGGATGGATGTAGTGGGTGGATGGATGGATGTAGTGGATGGATGGCTGTAGTGGATGGATGGATGTATGTAGTGGGTGGATGGATGGATGGATGGATGCATGGATGTAGTGAATGGGTGGATGGGTGGAGTGATGAGTGGATGGATGGATGGATGGATGGATGGAGTGGATGGACAAATTGATGGATTTATAATATAATAATAATATAATATAATAATAATATATGCCATTTAGCAGACGCTTTTATCCAAAGCGACTTACAGTCATGTGTGCATACATTCTATGTATGGGTGGTCCCGGGGATCGAACCCACTACCCTGGCGTTACAAGTGCCATGCTCTACCAACTGAGCTACAGAAGGACCTGGATGGATGTAGTGGATAGATGGATGGATGATAGATGGATGTAGTAGATGGATGGATGGATGTGTGTGTGTAGTGGATGGGTAGTGGATGGAGTGGATGGATGGATGTAATGGATGGATGGATGTAGTGGATGGATGGATGTAGTGGATGGAGGTTATGGAGTAGACAGAGTGGATGGATGGATGGCTGGGTGGATGGATGGATGGCTGGGTGTATGGATTGATGGGTGGATGGATGGACGGATGTAGTTGATGGATGTAGTGGATGGAGGTTATGGAGTAGACAGAGTGGATGGATGGATGGCACACACACACACACACACACACACACAAGCGTTGCTGGTGCCCGTTCCCGTTTGGAGAGGACAGACTTGCCGTAATTGCTTTTAAGATGAGTTCGATTATTTATTTGATTGTCTTCCAAACCTGTGCGTTTTCTATTTCAACGACACAATTGAATTCTTGCAGAACAAGAGCTACTCTCCAGAAAGCATTGATTTGACATTTCCACTGTGTTTAATTTGGAGTACTGAATTGGAAAGTAGTTTGCAGTGTGTGTTTCTATGGCCTGGTATATGTTCTTGCGGTACTTGTGGGAATGCATGTTGTGGACGGTCGTGTCATTAGGCCTGGGATTCAGTCCCTGAATTTTTTGTCCAGTCCCGAACCTTTCGATGGTCCAATAAAATACAATACAAATGACTTTCATTCCATTATGATATATATATATATTTATATTTAACACACATCACTTACTCTATGCAGTATTAAAAATAAAATGTTTTACTGACAAATTCTTATGAACAAACCAATATAATATATGTAGTAACTGCAGGAATCCCTTGGTGTGATGCTTGGTGTGATGCTGTGATTGGTAGAGATGTCACCTCCCTTGAATATGGATTATTAAATAGGTAGGCCATTTTTTTTTCAATATGAGGAGAAAATTAAGTCGATGTGTTGTGAATTACACAGTAAAATCTTAAATGTCGCTGACTCAACTAAAAAAAAGAAATATTTGTTTTCCCCCCCACCCCTACAGCCCCGATTAGATGTCAAAATGATCATTCAGCAAAGAGCCTGTCACTCAGTCGGAGTCTGCAGCATACCAAATGCCGACACTTCTACCTCCCGGGAGAGTTTCCGTCTGTTATCGTGACTGCAGTATATAGCCCACCTCAGGAAAATAAAAAAACAACAAGCTAGCACTTAAGAAAGTGTACGAGGCAGAAAACAAGCAGGTAATCATGCACCCGGAGGCTGATTTCCTTGTAGCCGATGATTTTAATTCCACGTTACATGTAATGCCAAACTTCCATCAACATGTATCCTTCGTCACCAGGGGCGATAATGTCCTAGACCACTGTTTCTCTACCCACAAGCAGGTAAACCAGGTAAACCAGGCCCTCCCTCGTCCCGACTTCAGCAAATCAGATTATAACTCTTTCCTCCTGCTTCCTCTTTACAAGCAGAAGTTCAAACAGGAAGTACCTATGACGTGCTCCGTTGAGAAATGCTATTCCGTTTCGGAGGCTATGTTACAAGACTGCTTTGGTAGCGCTGACTAGTATATGATCCGGGACTCGACAAGCGAAACACCTCCGTCACCGGCTTCATTAGGAAATGCATCACCAACGTTGTCCCCACAAACAAGCCGGTGCAGTTCTTGATGTCATTTCCTCCGTGCTGATGTACTGTTTGTTCTCGGCTACCTGCTAAACTATTTCACTTTTTACTTTTAATAACGATTTTAATCAAATTCTGTATTTTTTTTAAAACAAATTTACCAAATTTAGCAACTTCTTAGTTCTCAACCTTTTTTTTTTCTCAACTTTTTTTCACCCCCCCAGGACATGGATCAGGTGCTTCTACAGCTGCATTGCTTGCTGTTTGGGGTTTTAGGCTGGGTTTCTGGACAGCACTTTGAGATATCAGCTGATGTGAGAAGGGCTTTATAAATATATTTGATTTGATCTGAAAAAAATCTAAGCAATGGTAGGCCTTCAAACTGCAGTCGCTGTCCTGATAATATGCAGGGGAACTATATTGCCTAATATTGAGGATAGCCTAGTTGGAAGCCCAGCTTCAGAAGCAATTGATGTATAGGAAAGGATGGAAAACAGTGTCTGTGCCAACGGTAAGTACAGGTAATAGTGTTAATCTACCATGACCAGACAATTTTCTCGCAGCTTCTGGAAAGAAACGCTCTCGCTCTGCTCAACCAGTGTCGCTCATTCAACCGATAGAAAGCCCAGCTTCAGAGCTGTTGCTTGCATTTATGACAGAAAATGTTTAATTCACTAAATAAAATTACTGTATTTTCTGTCTTTTGAGGTTCTAGTCATAAAATATATGCAGCCTACTCGATCACCACTTTTAACAGCTAACGTGTACAGGCCTACTGGGCCTTATACAGTGTTCCTTTTGATGGTCCTCGTAGTCGTGGCAGATAATATTCATATTTTTGACACACTCCAAAAGGCATCATCGTTTTGTCCAACATGTCTCGTGACCTACACATTGCCACAATCACACCCTGGATCTAGTTTTGCCCCATGGAATAGATAGTCCAAATGTTTTTCTTCATAATCCTGAATAATCAGACCACCATCTTATTATGTTTGCAATCGCAACAAATCATTTGCTTAGACCCAAACCAAGTATTATGAAAAGCCGCGCTATAAATTCTCAGCCAAGCCAAAGATACCTAGATGCCCTTCCAGACAGGATGTTATGGTACAAAAAACAGTTAACCACCTTACTGAGGATCTAAACTTAAACTTAAGTAATACCCTAGATGCAGTCATAGCACTTAAAACTAACAAAATATGTCACAATCTCCCTGGTATACAGAAAATCCCCGAGCCCTAAAGCAAGATTCCAGAAAACAGGAACTTAAATTGCCCTCTACCAGCTTTTTTTTGGTGCTTTTTTTTATAAAGTCGCAAAGCTAACTATAAAGCAACATTCCACAAGTGAGGCCTTCACTTCAGGAGTGATTGATTCATGAACTTCTTTGAAGAAAAGATCATGATCATTAGAAAACAAATTACGGACTCATCTTTGAATACGCATATTTCTCCTAAACTCAGTTGTCCTGAGGCTACAAAGAACTGCCAGGACCAGTTCATGTCATCTCTTGAAACATTCACAAAAAATAGTAATGGACTCTAAACCTTCCAGCTGTATGCTGGACCCTATTTGTATGTGTATTCATTATGGATCCCCATTAGTTCCTGCCAAGGCAGCAGCTACTCTTCCTGGGGTTTATTATGGATCCCCATTAGTTCCTGCCAATGCAGCAGCTACTCTTCCTGGGGTTTATTATAGATTATGGATCCCCATTAGTTCCTGCCAAGGCAGCAGCTACTCTTCCTGGGGTTTATTATGGATCCCCATTAGTTCCTGCCAAGGCAGAAGCTACTCTTCCTGGGGTTTATTATGGATCCCCATCAGTTCCTGCCAAGGCAGCAGCTACTCTTCCTGGGGTTTATTATGAATCCCCATTAGTTCCTGCCAAGGCAGCAGTTACCCATCCTGGGGTTTATTATGGATCCCCATTAGTTCCTGCCTTGGCAGGAGCTACTCTTCCTGGGGTTTATTATGGATCCCCATTAGTTCCTGCCAAGGCAGCAGCTACTCTTCCTGGGGTTTATTATGGATCCCCATTAGTTCCTGCCAAGGCAGCAGCTACTCTTCCTGGGGTTTATTATGGATCCCCATTAGTTCCTGCCAATGCAGCAGCTACTCTTCCTGGGGTTTATTATAGATTATGGATCCCCATTAGTTCCTGCCAAGGCAGCAGCTACTCTTCCTGGGGTTTATTATGGATCCCCATTAGTTCCTGCCAAGGCAGAAGCTACTCTTCCTGGGGTTTATTATGGATCCCCATTAGTTCCTGCCAAGGCAGCAGCTACTCTTCCTGGGGTTTATTATGGATCCCCATTAGTTCCTGCCAAGGCAGCAGTTACCCATCCTGGGGTTTATTATGGATCCCCATTAGTTCCTGCCTTGGCAGGAGCTACTCTTCCTGGGGTTTATTATGGATCCCCATTAGTTCCTGCCAAGGCAGCAGCTACTCTTCCTGGGGTTTATTATGGATCCCCATTAGTTCCTGCCAAGGCAGCAGCTACTCTTCCTGGGGTTTATTATGGATCCCCATTAGTTCCTGCCAAGGCAGCAGCTACTCTTCCTGGGGTTTATTATGGATCCCCATTAGTTCCTGCCAAGGCAGCAGTTACCCATCCTGGGGTTTATTATGGATCCCCATTAGTTCCTGCCAAGGCAGCAGCTACTCTTCCTGGGGTTTATTATGGATCCCCATTAGTTCCTGCCAAGGCAGCAGATACTCTTCCTGGAGGTTTATTATGGATCCCCATTAGTTCCTGCCAAGGCAGCAGATACTCTTCCTGGGGTTTATTATGGATTATGGATCCCCATTAGTTCCTGCCAAGGCAGCAGCTACTCTTCCTGGGGTTTATTATGGATCCCCATTAGTTCCTGCCAAGACGGCAGCTACTCTTCCTGGGGTTTATTATGGATTATGGATCCCCATTAGTTCCTGCCAAGGCAGCAGCTACTCTTCCTGGGGTTTATTATGGATCCCCATTAGTTCCTGCCAAGGCAGCAGCTACCCTTCCTGGGGTTTATTATGGATCCCCATTAGATCCTGCCAAGGCAGCAGCTACTCTTCCTGGGGTTTATTATGGATCCCCATTAGTTCCTGCCAAGGCAGCAGTTACCCATCCTGGGGTTTATTATGGATCCCCATTAGTTCCTGCCTTGGCAGGAGCTACTCTTCCTGGGGTTTATTATGGATCCCCATTAGTTCCTGACAAGGCAGCAGCTACTCTTCCTGGGGTTTATTATGGATCCCCATTAGTTCCTGCCAAGGCAGCAGCTACTCTTCCTGGGGTTTATTATGGATCCCCATTAGTTCCTGCCAATGCAGCAGCTACTCTTCCTGGGGTTTATTATAGATTATGGATCCCCATTAGTTCCTGCCAAGGCAGCAGCTACTCTTCCTGGGGTTTATTATGGATCCCCATTAGTTCCTGCCAAGGCAGAAGCTACTCTTCCTGGGGTTTATTATGGATCCCCATTAGTTCCTGCCAAGGCAGCAGCTACTCTTCCTGGGGTTTATTATGGAACCCCATTAGTTCCTGCCAAGGCAGCAGTTACCCATCCTGGGGTTTATTATGGATCCCCATTAGTTCCTGCCAAGGCAGCAGCTACTCTTCCTGGGGTTTATTATGGATCCCCATTAGTTCCTGCCAAGGCAGCAGTTACCCATCCTGGGGTTTATTATGGATCCCCATTAGTTCCTGCCAAGGCAGCAGCTACTCTTCCTGGGGTTTATTATGGATCCCCATTAGTTCCTGCCAAGGCAGCAGATACTCTTCCTGGGGTTTATTATGGATCCCCATTAGTTCCTGCCAAGGCAGCAGATACTCTTCCTGGGGTTTATTATGGATTATGGATCCCCATTAGTTCCTGCCAAGGCAGCAGCTACTCTTCCTGGGGTTTATTATGGATCCCCATTAGTTCCTGCCAAGACGGCAGCTACTCTTCCTGGGGTTTATTATGGATTATGGATCCCCATTAATTCCTGCCAAGGCAGCAGCTACTCTTCCTGGGGTTTATTATGGATCCCCATTAGTTCCTGCCAAGGCAGCAGCTACCCTTCCTGGGGTTTATTATGGATCCCCATTAGATCCTGCCAAGACAGCAGATACTCTTCCTGGGGTTTATTATGGATCCCCATTAGTTCCTGCCAATGCAGCAGCTACTCTTCCTGGGGTTTATTATAGATTATGGATCCCCATTAGTTCCTGCCAAGGCAGCAGCTACTCTTCCTGGGGTTTATTATGGATCCCCATTAGTTCCTGCCAAGGCAGCAGCTACTCTTCCTGGGGTTTATTATGGATCCCCATTAGTTCCTGCCAAGGCAGCAGCTACCCTTCCTTGTGTTTATTATGGATTATGGATCCCCATTAGTTCCTGCCAAGGCAGCAGCTACCCTTCCTGGGGTTTATTATGGATCCCCATTAGTTCCTGCCAAGGCAGCAGCTACCCATCCTGAGGTTTATTATGGATCCCCATTAGTTCCTGCCAAGGCAGCAGTTACCCTTCCTGTGGTTTATTATGGATCCCCATTAGTTCCTGCCAATGCAGCAGCTACTCTTCCTGGGGTTTATTATGGATTATGGATCCCCATTAGTTCCTGCCAAGGCAGCAGCTACTCTTCCTGGGGTTTATTATGGATCCCCATTAGTTCCTGCCAAGGCAGCAGCTGCTTTTCCTGGGGTTTATTATGAATCCCCATTAGTTCCTGCCAAGACTGCAGCTACTCTTCCTGGGGTTTATTATGGATCACCATTAGTTCCTGACAAGGCAGCAGCTGCATTTTCCTGGGGTTTATTATGGATCCCCATTAGTTCCTGCCAAGGCAGCAGCTGCTTTTCCTGGGGTTTATTATGGATCCCCATTAGTTCCTGCAAAGGCAGCAGCTACCCTTCCTGGGGTTTATTATGGATCCCCATTAGTTCCTGCCAAGACGGCAGCTACTCTTCCTGGGGGTTTATTATGGATCCCCATTAGTTCCTGCCAAGACGGCAGCTACTCTTCCTGGGGTTTATTATGGATTATGGATCCCCATTAGTTCCTGCCAAGGCAGCAGCTACCCTTCCTGGGGTTTATTATGGATCCCCATTATTTCCTGCCAAGACGGCAGCTACTCTTCCTGGGGTTTATTATGGATCCCCATTAGTTCCTGCCAAGGCAGCAGCTACTCTTCCTGGGGTTTATTATGGATCCCCATTAGTTCCTGCCAAGACGGCAGCTACTCTTCCTGGGGTTTATTATGGATTATGGATCCCCATTAGTTCCTGCCAAGGCAGCAGCTACTCTTCCTGGTGTTTAATATGGATCCCCATTAGTTCCTGCCAAGGCAGCAGCTACCCTTCCTTCGGTTTATTATGGATCCCCATTAGTTCCTGCCAAGGCAGCAGCTACCCTTCCTGGGGTTTATTATGGATCCCCATTAGTTCCTGCCAAGACGGCAGCTACTCTTCCTGGGGTTTATTATGCATCCCCATTAGTTCCTGCCAAGGCAGCAGCTACTCTTCCTGGGGTTTATTATGGATCCCCTTTAGTTCCTGCCAAGACGGCAGCTACTCTTCCTGGGGTTTATTATGGATCCCCATTAGTTCCTGCCAAGGCAGCAGCTACTCTTCCTGGGGTTTATTATGGATCCCCATTAGTTCCTGCAAAGGCAGCAGCTGCTTTTCCTGGGGTTTATTATGGATTATGGATCCCCATTAGTTCCTGCCAAGGCAGCAGCTACTCTTCCTGGGGTTTATTATGGATCCCCATTAGTTCCTGCCAAGACGGCAGCTACTCTTCCTGGGGTTTATTATGGATCCCCATTAGTTCCTGCCAAGATGGCAGCTACTCTTCCTGGGGTTTATTATGGATTATGGATCCCCATTAGTTCCTGCCAAGGCAGCAGCTACCCTTCCTGGTGTTTATTATGGATCCCCATTAGTTCCTGCCAAGGCAGCAGCTACTCTTCCTGGGGTTTATTATGGATCCCCATTAGTTCCTGCCAAGGCAGCCACTACCCTTCCTGGGGTTTATTATGGATCCCCATTAGTTCCTGCCAAGGCAGCAGCTACCCTTCCTGGGGTTTATTATGGCTCCCCATTAGTTCCTGCCAAGGCAGCAGCTACCCTTCCTTGGGTTTATTATGGATCCCCATTAGTTCCTGCCAAGGCAGAAGCTACCCTTCCTGGGGTTTATTATGGATCCCCATTAGATCCTGCCAAGGCAGCAGATACTCTTCCTGGGGTGTATTATGGATTCTGGATCCCCATTAGTTCCTGCCAAGGCAGCAGCTACTCTTCCTGGGGTTTATTATGGATCCCCATTAGTTCCTGCCAAGGCAGCAGCTACTCTTCCTGGGGTTTATTATGGATCCCCATTAGTTCCTGCCAAGGCAGCAGATACTCTTCCTGGGGGTTTATTATGGATCCCCATTAGTTCCTGCCAAGACGGCAGCTACTCTTCCTGGGGTTTATTATGGATTATGGATCCCCATTAGTTCCTGCCAAGGCAGCAGCTACTTTTCCTGGGGTTTATTATGGATCCCCATTAGTTCCTGCCAAGGCAGCAGCTACTCTTCCTGGGGTTTATTATGGATCCCCATTAGTTCCTGCCAAGGCAGCAGATACTCTTCCTGGGGGTTTATTATGGATCCCCATTAGTTCCTGCCAAGACGGCAGCTACTCTTCCTGGGGTTTATTATGGATTATGGATCCCCATTAGTTCCTGCCAAGGCAGCAGCTACTTTTCCTGGGGTTTATTATGGATCCCCATTAGTTCCTGCCAAGGCAGCAGCTACTCTTCCTGGGGTTTATTATGGATCCCCATTAGTTCCTGCCAAGGCAGCAGCTACTCTTCCTGGGGTTTATTATGGATCCCCATTAGTTCCTGCCAAGGCAGCAGCTACTCTTCCTGGGGTTTATTATGGATCCCCATTAGTTCCTGCCAAGGCAGCAGGTACCCTTCCTTGGGTTTATTATGGATCCCCATTAGTTCCTGCCAAGGCAGCAGCTACCCTTCCTGGGGTTTATTATGGATCCCCATTAGTTCCTGCCAAGGCAGGAGCTACTCTTCCTGGGGTTTATTATGGATCCCCATTAGTTCCTGCCAAGGCAGCAGCTGCTTTTCCTGGGGTTTATTATGGATCCCCATTAGTTCCTGCCAAGGCTGCAGCTACTCTTCCTGGGGTTTATTATGGATCCCCATTAGTTCCTGCCAAGGCAGCAGCTACTCTTCCTGGGGTTTATTATGGATCCCCATTAGTTCCTGCCAAGACGGCAGCTACTCTTCCTGGGGTTTATTATGGATCCCCATTAGTTCCTGCCAAGGCAGCAGCTGCTTTTCCTGGGGTTTATTATGGATCCCCATTAGTTCCTGCCAAGACTGCAGCTACTCTTCCTGGGGTTTATTATGGATCACCATTAGTTCCTGCCAAGGCAGCAGCTGCATTTTCCTGGGGTTTATTATGGATCCCCATTAGTTCCTGCCAAGGCAGCAGCTGCTTTTCCTGGGGTTTATTATGTATCCCCATTAGTTCCTGCCAAGGCAGCAGCTACCCTTCCTGGGGTTTATTATGGATCCCCATTAGTTCCTGCCAAGATGGCAGCTACTCTTCCTGGGGTTTATTATGGATTATGGATCCCCATTAGTTCCTGCCAAGGCAGCAGCTACTCTTCCTGGGGTTTATTATGGATCCCCATTAGTTCCTGCCAAGGCAGCAGATACTCTTCCTGGGTTTTATTATGGATCCCCATTAGTTCCTGCCAAGATGGCAGCTACTCTTCCTGGGGTTTATTATGGATTATGGATCCCCATTAGTTCCTGCCAAGGCAGCAGCTACCCTTCCTGGTGTTTATTATGGATCCCCATTAGTTCCTGCCAAGGCAGCAGCTACTCTTCCTGGGGTTTATTATGGATCCCCATTAGTTCCTGCCAAGGCAGCCACTACCCTTCCTGGGGTTTATTATGGATCCCCATTAGTTCCTGCCAAGGCAGCAGCTACCCTTCCTGGGGTTTATTATGGCTCCCCATTAGTTCCTGCCAAGGCAGCAGCTACCCTTCCTTGGGTTTATTATGGATCCCCATTAGTTCCTGCCAAGGCAGCAGCTACCCTTCCTGGGGTTTATTATGGATCCCCATTAGATCCTGCCAAGGCAGCAGATACTCTTCCTGGGGTGTATTATGGATTCTGGATCCCCATTAGTTCCTGCCAAGGCAGCAGCTACTCTTCCTGGGGTTTATTATGGATCCCCATTAGTTCCTGCCAAGGCAGCAGCTACTCTTCCTGGGGTTTATTATGGATCCCCATTAGTTCCTGCCAAGGCAGCAGATACTCTTCCTGGGGGTTTATTATGGATCCCCATTAGTTCCTGCCAAGACGGCAGCTACTCTTCCTGGGGTTTATTATGGATTATGGATCCCCATTAGTTCCTGCCAAGGCAGCAGCTACTTTTCCTGTGGTTTATTATGGATCCCCATTAGTTCCTGCCAAGGCAGCAGCTACTCTTCCTGGGGTTTATTATGGATCCCCATTAGTTCCTGCCAAGGCAGCAGCTACTCTTCCTGGGGTTTATTATGGATCCCCATTAGTTCCTGCCAAGGCAGCAGCTACTCTTCCTGGGGTTTATTATGGATCCCCATTAGTTCCTGCCAAGGCAGCAGCTACTCTTCCTGGGGTTTATTATGGATCCCCATTAGTTCCTGCCAAGGCAGCAGGTACCCTTCCTTGGGTTTATTATGGATCCCCATTAGTTCCTGCCAAGGCAGCAGCTACCCTTCCTGGGGTTTATTATGGATCCCCATTAGTTCCTGCCAAGGCAGCAGCTACTCTTCCTGGGGTTTATTATGGATCCCCATTAGTTCCTGCCAAGGCTGCAGCTGCTTTTCCTGGGGTTTATTATGGATCCCCATTAGTTCCTGCCAAGACTGCAGCTACTCTTCCTGGGGTTTATTATGGATCACCATTAGTTCCTGCCAAGGCAGCAGCTGCATTTTCCTGGGGTTTATTATGGATCCCCATTAGTTCCTGCCAAGGCAGCAGCTGCTTTTCCTGGGGTTTATTATGGATCCCCATTAGTTCCTGCCAAGGCAGCAGCTACTCTTCCTGGTGTTTATTATGGATCCCCATTAGTTCCTGCCAAGGCAGCAGCTACCCTTCCTGGGGTTTATTATGGATCCCCATTAGTTCCTGCCAAGGCAGCAGCTACCCTTCCTGTGGTTTATTATGGATCCCCATTAGTTCCTGCCAAGGCAGCAGCTACTCTTCCTGGGGTTTATTATGGATTATTGATCCCCATTAGTTCCTGCCAAGGCAGCAGCTACTCTTCCTGGGTTTTATTATGGATCCCCATTAGTTCCTGCCAAGGCAGCAGCTACTCTTCCTGGGGTTTATTATGGATCCCCATTAGTTCCTGCCAAGATGGCAGCTACTCTTCCTGGGGTTTATTATGGATTATGGATCCCCATTAGTTCCTGCCAAGGCAGCAGCTACTCTTCCTGGGGTTTATTATGGATCCCCGTTAGTTGCTGCCAAGGCAGCAGCTACTCTTCCTGGGGTTTATTATGGATCCCCATTAGTACCTGCCAAGGCAGCAGCAACTCTTCCTGGGGTTTATTATGGATCCCCATTAGTTCCTGCCAAGGCAGCAGCTACTCTTCCTGGGGTTTATTATGGATCCCCATTAGTTCTTGCCAAGACGGCAGCTACTCTTCCTGGGGTTTATTATGGATCCCCATTAGTTCCTGCCAAGGCAGCAGCTACCCTTCCTGGGGTTTATTATGGATCCCCATTAGTTCCTGCCAAGGCAGCAGCTACCCTTCCTGTGGTTTATTATGGATCCCCATTAGTTCCTGCCAAGGCAGCAGCTACTCTTCCTGGGGTTTATTATGGATTATTGATCCCCATTAGTTCCTGCCAAGGCAGCAGCTACTCTTCCTGGGTTTTATTATGGATCCCCATTAGTTCCTGCCAAGGCAGCAGCTACTCTTCCTGGGGTTTATTATGGATCCCCATTAGTTCCTGCCAAGATGGCAGCTACTCTTCCTGGGGTTTATTATGGATTATGGATCCCCATTAGTTCCTGCCAAGGCAGCAGCTACTCTTCCTGGGGTTTATTATGGATCCCCGTTAGTTGCTGCCAAGGCAGCAGCTACTCTTCCTGGGGTTTATTATGGATCCCCATTAGTACCTGCCAAGGCAGCAGCAACTCTTCCTGGGGTTTATTATGGATCCCCATTAGTTCCTGCCAAGGCAGCAGCTACTCTTCCTGGGGTTTATTATGGATCCCCATTAGTTCTTGCCAAGACGGCAGCTACTCTTCCTGGGGTTTATTAAGGATTATGGATCCCCATTAGTTCCTGCCAAGGCAGCACCTACTCTTCCTGGGGTCCAGCAAAATTCAGACAGTTATATAATTTGAAAAACATTACAATACATTCATAACAGAATTCACAACACACTAAATGTGTGCCCTCAGGCCCCTACCCAATTCCACCTAAACTACTGAAAG
Organism: Oncorhynchus gorbuscha; assembly: GCF_021184085.1. Classification (NCBI taxonomy): domain Eukaryota; kingdom Metazoa; phylum Chordata; class Actinopteri; order Salmoniformes; family Salmonidae; genus Oncorhynchus; species Oncorhynchus gorbuscha. The sequence goes on along the minus strand of NC_060175.1, from coordinate 103,688,444 downwards.
AGCTTGGCCCTTCTATGTTGAACATAATACATGTCACCCTATTCTCTGGATGTGTACCAAACACAGTAGTAAAGCCTCTCCTGAAAAAAAGGCAAACTGTGACTCTATCGGCCTATATCTAATCTCACATTCCTCTCAAACATTGTCTAAAAAGCTGTTCCTCAGCAATTTACTGCCTTTTTTAAATCCAAATTTTACTGCTTGCATCAGTTACCTGATGTGGAATAGAGTTCTATGTAGTCATGGCTCTATGTCGTACTGTGCACCTCCCATAGTCTGTCCTGGACTTCTGGACTGTGAAGACACCTCTGGTGGCATGTCTTGTGGGGTATGCATGGGTGTCCGAACTGCGCGCCAGTAATTTAAACAGACAGCTCGGTGCATTCAACATGTCAATAACTATCACAAATACAAGTAGTGATGAAGGCATCTAAGAGCCCGCAGTGCTGCCCTGTTCTGAGCAAATCTTTGTGGCACCTGACCACAAATCTGAACAGTAGTCCAGGTGCAACAAAACTAGGGCCTGTAGGACCTGCCTTGTTGATAGTGCTGCTAAAAAGGCAGAGCAACACTTTATTATGGACAGACTTCTCCCTATCTTAGCTACTGTTGTATCAATATGTTTTGACCATGACAGTTTACAATCCAGGGTTACTCCAAGCAGTTAAGTCACAACCATTTCCTCAATTTCCACATTATTTATTAAAATTTTTAGTTGGGGTTGAGGGTTTAGTAAATGATTTGTCCCAAATACAATGCGTTAGGTTTTTGAAACATTTAGGACAAACGTATTCCTTGCCACCCATTCTGAAACTAACTGCAGCTCTTTGTTATTAAGTGTTGCAGTCATTTTAGTCACTGTAGTAGCTGAAGTGTATAGTTTTGAGCCATACTCATACATATACACACTGGCTTTACTCAAAGGCAGTGACATGTCTTTAGTAAAGTTTGAAAAAAAGTAAGGGGCCTAGACAGCTGCCCTGGGGAATTCCTGATTCTACCTGGATTATTTTGGAAAGGCATCCATTAAAGAACATCCTCTATGTTCTGTTAGAGAAGTAACTCTATATCCACAGTATAGCAGGGAGTGTAAAGCCATAACATCCTCTGTGTTCTGTTAGACAGGTAACTCTATATCCACAGTATAGCAGGGATTGTAACGCCATAACACATCAGTTTTTCCAGCAGCAGATTATGATCGATAATGTCAATAGCTGCACTGCAGTCTAACAAACAGCCCCCATTAACCCCCATTAATTTCTCTCAGCCAATCATCATCATTTGAATAAGTGCTTTGTTTTTTAAATTGCCTTCCTAATAAGTGTATTAAAAGTCTGTTGTCAAATTTGTTTACTGTAAAATAGCTTTGTATCTGTCAAACACAGTTTCCCCCCACAATTGACTAAGTTTTGGAAACAGGCTGATTGGTTGGCTATTTGAGCAGGTAAAGGGGGCTTTACTATTCTTAAGTAGAGGAATTATCAAATCAAATCAAATGTATTTATATAGCCCTTCGTACATCAGCTGATATCTCAAAGTGCTGTACAGAAACCCAGCCTAAAACCCCAAACAGCAAGCAATGCAGGTGTAGAAGCACGGTGGTTAGGAAAAACTCCCTAGAAAGGCCAAAACCTAGGAAGAAACCTAGAGAGGAACCAGGCTATGTGGGGTGACCAGTCCTCTTCTGGCTGTGCCGGGAGAAGATTATAACAGAACATGGCCAAGATGTTTTATTAATTAATTAATGTTGCTTTCTTCCAGGCCGTAGGGTACACACTTTCTAGTAGGCTTAAATTGAAGATATGGCAAATAGGAGAGGCAAAATCTGCAGCTATCATCCTCAGTCGTTTTCCATTCAAGTTGTCAGACCCCGGTGGCTTGTCATTGTTGTTTTTTTTCACCTCTTCCACACTAACTTTACGGAATACAATGCTTGTATTTGATAATATGGTCAGGTATACTTTGATGTTTAGTGTCAGCGTTAGTTGCTGGAATGTCATGCCTGAATTTGCTAATCTTGCCAATCAAAAACCCAATAAAGTAGTCGACAATATCAGTGGGTTTTCTGATGAATGAGCCATCTGATTCAATATATGATGGTGTTTGCCTTTTTGGCTAAAAAGTCATTTAAGGTGCTCTAAAAAAAAATACTATAATTTTTAATGTAATTTATCTATGTGTCATAATGCAGTTTCTACTTCTTTTTATTCAATTTATTAAAATTTTGTACAGACACTGGTCGATATATATCACACACACACACACACACACACACACACACACACACACACACACACACACACACACACACACACACACACACACACACACACACACACACACACACACACACACACACACACACACACACACACACACACACACACACACACACACACATCCTTCCTCCTAATTAAGTTTATTTGTTAAATTGACAGAACAATACGAGATATCAAAAAAACCTATGTTCTATATTCTGCCTACACTGACGTGGAATCGCCCTATTGGTTCATGGATCTGCTGGCGTGGATTCGTCCTATTGGTTAATGGATCTGCTGCTGTAGAATCACCCTATCTGTGAAGGGTTCTGCTGGCGTGGAATCACCCTATCTGTGAAGGGTTCTGCTGGCGTGGAATCACCCTATCTGTGAAGGTTCCGCTGGCGTGGAATCACCCTATCTGTGAAGGGTTCCGCTGGCGTGGAATCACCCTATCTGTGAAGGGTTCTGCTGGCGTGGAATCACCCTATCTGTGAAGGGTTCTTATGGCGTGGTATCACCCTATCTGTGAAGGGTTCTGCTGGCGTGGAATCACCCTATCTGTGAACGGTTCTGCTGGCGTGGAATCACCCTATCTGTGAAGGGTTCCGCTGCCGTGGAATCACCCTATCTGTGAAGGGTTCCGCTGGCGTGGAATCACCCTATCTGTAAAGGGTTCTGCTGGCGTGGAATCACCCTATCTGTGAAGGGTTCTGCTGGCGTGGAATCACCCTATCTGTGAAGGGTTCCGCTGCCGTGGAATCACGCTATCTGTGAAGGGTTCTGCTGGCGTGGAATCACCCTATCTGTGAAGGGTTCCGCTGGCGTGGAATCACCCTATCTGTGAAGGGTTCTGCTGCCGTGGAATCACCCTATCGGTGAAGGGTTCTTATGGCGTGGTATCACCCTATCTGTGAAGGGTTCCGCTGGCGTGGAATCACCCTATCTGTGAAGGGTTCCGCTGGCGTGGAATCACCCTATCTGTGAAGGGTTCCGCTGGCGTGGAATCACCCTATCTGTGAAGGGTTCTGCTGGCGTGGAATCACCCTATCTGTGAAGGGTTCTGCTGGCGTGGAATCACCCTATCTGTGAAGGGTTCTGCTCTTGTGGAATCACCCTATCTGTGAAGGGTTCCGCTGGCGTGGAATCACGCTATCTGTGAAGGGTTCCGCTGGCGTGGAATCACCCTATCTGTGAAGGGTTCCGCTGGCGTGGAATCACCCTATCTGTGAAGGGTTCTGCTGGTGTGGAATCACCCTATCTGTGAAGGGTTCCCCTGGCGTGGAATCACCCTATCTGTGAAGGGTTCCGCTGCCGTGGAATCACCCTATCTGTGAAGGGTTCCGCTGGCGTGGAATCACCCTATCTGTGAAGGGTTCTGCTCTTGTGGAATCACCCTATCTGTGAAGGGTTCTGCTGGCGTGGAATCACCCTATCTGTGAAGGGTTCTGCTGGCGTGGAATCACCCTATCTGTGAAGGGTTCCGCTGGCGTGGAATCACCCTATCTGTGAAGGGTTCTGCTGGCGTGGAATCACCCTATCTGTGAAGGGTTCCGCTGGCGTGGAATCACCCTATCTGTGAAGGGTTCTGCTGGCGTGGAATCACCCTATCTGTGAAGGGTTCTGCTGCCGTGGAATCACCCTATCTGTGAAGGTTTCCGCTGGCGTGGAATCACCCTATCTGTGAAGGGTTCTGCTCTTGTGGAATCACCCTATCTGTGAAGGGTTCTGCTGGCGTGGAATCACCCTATCTGTGAAGAGTTCTGCTCTTGTGGAATCACCCTATCTGTGAAGGGTTCTGCTCTTGTGGAATCACCCTATCTGTGAAGGGTTCTGCTCTTGTGGAATCACCCTATCTGTGAAGGGTTCCGCTGGCGTGGAATCACCCTATCTGTGAAGGGTTCCGCTGCCGTGGAATCACCCTATCTGTGAAGGGTTCCGCTGGCGTGGCTTGGTAGCTGCTGTGTGTAATATTATAGCACCTTTTACCGTGTGTTTGATCTATAAATATGTCCCAAATGACACCCTATTCCCTATGTAGTACATTACTTTTTACCAGAGACATAATGGGGCACGTCCTCTGTCTACTCCATCATTCCAGTGTTTGTACGGTCCTCTCCTTGCATGGGTGGACTCAATGGGTCTGAAGCCTTGACTTCTTCGGGATAGGGGGCAGCATTTTCACTTTTGGATAAATAGCGTGCCCAATTTCAACTTCCTGCTACTCATCCCCGGAATATAATATAATAATATAAGATATGCATATTATTAGTAGATTTGGATAGAAAACACTCTGATGTTTCTAAAACTGTTTGAATCATGTCTCTGAGTATATCAGAACTTATGTAGCTGGCAAAACCCCAAGGACAAATCATTCAGATTTTTTTTTGAGGTCACTGTCTATTCAGTGAGGTTTCATTGGGAAACTAGATTTCTAAGTTTTATTTCTTGTTTGCAGTTCCTTCCACTGGATGTCATCAGTCTTTAGAAATTGGTTGAGGTTATTCCTTTGTGTAATGAAGAAGTACGGCCATCTTGAATGACTGTCACGTTATGTGTACTGTTTGAGAGTTGCACAAGACCAGAAAGATAGTGTTAGTTTGTTGTCTTCCTGTATTGAACACAGATAGTCCCGTATACAATTTGATCTATTATTAACGTTTAAAAATACCTAAAGTTGTATTATAAAAGTAGTTTGAAATGTTTTGGCAAAGTTTACAGGTAACTTTTGAGATGTTTGAAGTGATATTGCGCAAGTTGGAAGCTGTGTTTTTCTGGGTCAAATGCGCCAAATAAATGGACATTTTGGATATATATCGACGGAATTAATCGAACAAAAGGACCACTTGTGATTTTTATGGGACAAATTGGAGTGCCAACAAAAGAAGCTCGTCAAAGGTAAGGCATGATGTATATTTTATTTCTGCGTTTTGTGTAGCTCCTGCAGTGTTGAAATATGCATTCTCTCTTTGTTTACTGTTGTACTATCATCAGATAATAGCATCTAATGTGTTTGCCGAAAAGCCTTTTTGAAATCTGACATGTTGGCTGGATTCACAACGAGTGTAGCTTTAATTTGGTATCTTACATGTGTGACTTAATGAAAGTTTGATTTTAAAAGTAATTTATTTGAATTTGGCGCTCTACATTTCCCCTGGCAATTGGCCATGTGCGCAAGCGTCCCCCCTATCCCAGAGAGGTTTAAACATATATGTTTTTCTCCATTTGTCACTTGAGCTCTCACTCAAAATACATCAGTGGTTCCCATGTCTGTGACACAACACATTTTCCAGGGATAAATGCTACAGGCCCATTAGTATATCCAATGGTTGTAGTCAAGGTAGCAAGCCTCACGTCACCACTCGGAACGTCATAAGTTACATGTGTCCAAGGTAACTGTTATGTAAATATTAAGAGGCTGATATCATGGAATTATTGTCCCCACATGATTGACTGTCATGCCCTGACCTTAGAAATCCTTTTATGTCTCTATTTTGGTTTGGTCAGGGCGTGAGTTGGGGTGGGCATTCTATGTTTTTGTGTTCTATGTGTGTTTGACCGGGTGTGGTTCTCAATCAGAGGCAGCTGTCTATCGTTGTCTCTGATTGAGAACCATACTTAGGTAGCCTTTTTTCCCACTTGTGCCTTGTGGGTAGTTGTTTTCTGTTTTGTGTCTTTCTGCAGCAGGCAGAACTGTTTTGGTTTTTGTTCTTTCTCTTTGTTATTTTTGTTCATCAGTGTTCAGTTCCAATAATAATATATATATAATAATATATGCCATTTAGCAGACGCTTTTATCCAAAGCGACTTACAGTCATGTGTGCATACATTCTACGTATGGGTGGTCCCGGGGATCGAACCCACTACCCTGGCGTTACAAGCACCATGCTCTACCAACTGAGCTACAGAAGGACCACATAAGAAAGATGAACACCTCACCTTGGTCCTCACCTTCCACCAACAGCCGTTACATTGACGGAATACCGATCCCGAGGAACTTATTAACCTTGGAGATGCACAGTTAGAGGCCAAGCATATTTTCTATGTGTAGTGTGAATAACATTTACCCCGTTAGATATTTCACCAAGTACTAATTCAAGGAATATTACTGAGGAATACAATGACTACGGTTCAAATCAAATGTATTTATAAAGCCCTTTTTACATCATCTGAAATCTCAGAGTGCTGTTGTCACGCCTTGGTCATTGTATTTAGTGTTTTTGTTATATGTTTGGGTAGGCCAGGGTGTGACATGGGTTTATATGTTGTTTTTCGTATTAGGGTTTGTAGTATTTGGAATCTCGGCTGATTAGAGGTGTTGTATAGGCTTGGCTGCCTGAGGCGATTCTCAATCAGTCAGGTGATTCTCTTTGTCTCTGATTGGGAACCGTATTTAGGCAGCCTGTGTTTCGCTTTGTAT